>NC_048577.1:16662288-16962288 GCF_013265735.2 Oncorhynchus mykiss
GTGCCAGAGTTTCAGGATTACATAATAAATGAACACTATTTACAAATATGTACAAAATGTACAAATGAAAGAAAGGCTATGTATACATGGCTCAAAGTATTTCAAGACCTTTAGCTCTGGCCTGCCACAACCCTCTCTCCTCCCTGTCAAATGGCAAATCACGGCTCCTCATAGCCTTGCAGGAAACCACCTGACAGGAAACATGACTGATCAACCAATCAACAGTTACGTACATGGTTTCAATAAGGCAATACATCACAATTAACACATCAAGGAAATAACATTGGAATTCCCCTAAACGCACACATTTCAATAATAGTGTGAACCCTTGTCAAAAGGACATGAAATGAAACCATAAAAACGATCCTCCCCGGGATAATCTTTCCGTGTTGCGCGCCCCCGACACAAGATAGAATTGCTTGTCTCAAAACCAAACTGTTTGACAGCTGACCTCCCAAACCAGGAAGAGCAAGAACCCTCGACAAACAGTGAGTACTAATAATAATGATTTATTAAACCTTTACAATGAACAGGCATACAATTCATGAATAATGCTAAACATCTTTACATTGTCAATAATGCTAAATAGATCTTGGAAAGCGCCGCAGCTCAACAGACAAATGCCCGCATTTAAAGGTTCCCAGACTGTGTCTGGGAGGAACATTGTGGGGACGTCACCAAATATAAACTGTCCAAATATAAACTGTGCAGATGATTATACAACGTTTATACAACATTTCTTTTAGTGTGCAAAAATCCTTCACCTGATGGTTCAAGAACGTTCCCAGATGATTATTTTTGTAATGTTCTATAAAAGTTCCTAAAACATTTCTTCAGGCTGTTGGGACATTGTGGGGAAATGACAACAGATAAGTTCCAGTTTTAGTGTTTTGGGAACCTAATGGGAATCTTAGGTAATGTTCTGGGAACGTTCCAGGTTTGCTGGGTGGTTATGTGCTCACATTGGTGTATTATTCATTAGTCCAAGCACAAGCGTTTGAAAGGTAATGTGGTATTAGTCACTGTACTACACTCAAAACCTATGCAATAACAAACATTTTGACACTCAGACCACTGCCCATACACTGACAACACCCACACAAATCAAGACAACATGAATGTGACATTTGAAAGAGGCTTACGTGGGTTGACTGCTTGGCCTGTTGTCGTAAAAGGTCAGGTTTTGATAGAGTCCTTCGACATGTGGCTGCAATTTACCCTTTGAGTCTGATAATGAGACTAAGATCAACATAGAGCACCTTATGTGTTACATACGCTCATAATCAAACACATGTTAGTCCAGCTCTACCTGTGGATGTTCTGTACAAAATCCCTTCCACTAATTGTTTAAGCTAGTTCTCTCTGCAGCTTAGTGCCAACTGTTTTGTACAGTATGTTACCGAGGAAGCCTCTGAAACCTCGATTGGAAAACACTAATACAACCCTAAATACAGGTATGTTTTACAAACCACGTGAAGCATACTGTTAAAAGTCATCATTTGGTGTCATCTTCACCTTGCCACCGCACACACACCCTCCAAATAACCTATTACAGATACTGTCAACCGGATCGTTACTGTGGGAATTACAGTGTCTGTCTCAAAAGATCATAACAATGATTTTGAGCCAAGTTGGCGGTGGCGATAAAACGTGTGAGCTTTTTAAAAACTTTGTCAAAGTAATATAATAATTAAAGCTCTTAAATTAGGCTTCTTTCTCCCATTAAAGAGGACAGCGGGGGGAGTCAAGTGAATAGCAGGAATATTGATTTTCGCATCAATCTTATATACATACTGCCAGTGAAGATTGCTGCTTGGTTCTCCTACAAGCCGGCTCACAATCTCATCTCCTTCACATGTGTACTTGCCAATGGCAGGTTTGTACCCCAATCCATTTCATAACAACATCCATCTTCTCACCTCAGGGTCCTCTGTAGGCAGTTAGACTCCAAAATAGCTGACTTAGCTGTATTCAATTAGGGCTTTTTTGGGGAAACTGAGCCATCGCTGTGCAGCCTGGTCTCATAGACTAGAAGTAAGATAGTAAATGGAAATCCGGAAATCTAAAATTAGTATGATATGTTATGTTTGGTATTGTTACAGAGTATTACTTAAGACAAACACTAAAGTAGGGTGGGTGAGCATATAACAAATATCTAGTAACCCAAAGGTTGTATGTACAAATCTCAATATGGAAAACTTTAGCATTTTAGCTAATTAGCAACTTTTCTACTACTAACTACTTTTTAGTTACTTTGCAACTACTTAGCATGTTAGCTAATCCTTCCCCTAACCTTAGCCGTTTAACTTAACTCCTAACCCTAACCTTAACCTACCTAGCTAATGTTATCGACAACAAATTGGAATTCAGAACATGTTATACATTGTGTAAATTCGTATTGTACAAAGGTTGCATCTATGCATTATAGTGACATACCTCAAGGACATGTAGGTGTAGGTGCAGTAAACTCAGGGGAGAACAAGGTCTCTGGAAGTCTCTAAGTTTCCTTTTGATGTAGGTTATTGAAAGTGCGGCTTGTGCCTATGAAAGGAATTTGAGTATATTTGGAAGAGGGTGAAACTACTGTATAGACTGTTTCCTTGCAATTATGTGTGAGTGAGTTCACTGTGAGTGAGTTCACTGCTTAGTCAATAGGGACGATGATAGACAATGACACATGTCTTTTTTATTTCGTTAATACAAAGTCCCTAAGCAAAATGGTTGCTTCCGGTCCTGCTGTGTTGAGGGTGAGTGGCACATTCACAACAAACTCGCAATTGCTTCCAATTTGAGGGCTCTTACATTTCTTGGAATTCACATTCCCAATAGGCCTACTCTATTGAATGCCACTGTTAGGTGCCCTCAGATGTCCAATAAACAGACCAATCTTCAGAAGAAATTCCAATCTCCAAAAGCCATTCAAATGTCAATTGACCTACATTGCATTGTACATCTTTCATTTTTCATCAAGGTTCCCCTGCTTTTCTCCGGGAAAACACAAGTGAACATCTCTCTAGACTAAAATGACAAACAAAAAAAGGAAGGAAGGTGGGAAGGAAAGAAGGAGGGAAAGAGAGAAGGAAGGAACTAAGTTACTATCTTTCCCACTAACCAACTAACTACCTAGTAAAGACACTATCCAACGAACAGAAGATATGAAGCTGTAATAACATGATACAAGAGTTCTGTATGGATTGGTAGAAAATACCCACATTCAGTTTCGCCAGGCATGTTCTATTTAAGTGATAATGCCCTCGAAGCCGGTGTTTGGAGAATATATTGGCATGGAGTGCCGGCCCTCGACTTTGTCTCAGGTCTATATATCTTCCAAACACCTGCTTCTCTGGCATTATCACTTAAGTAGAGACTGGTGAAACTGAATGCAGGGTTAAAGAACAGACTAAATGTGTTCTGGGAACGTTCTTGCAACACCAGGCAAATGTTTTTGATTCAGCTGTGGGAAAATTAATATCCACATCAAAGGCCTTTCCTAACACTCACAATCAAAGAGCGTCAGAAATTGAACTTTTCTTGGATTCCTTTTGAAATAGTGAGAACAAATGCATACACATATTGAGCTTTTATGTACAGAGTATATCCTGGTGGTTTATAGTCTTTTAAGGGTTCAAGGGTTATACTAGAGGTATTTTTTTTTACCAATCCATACAGAACTCTTGTATCATGCTATCTCAGAACCTCAGTTCAATTGGAACTCATTGGCTTTCAAACCACTACAGTATGCTACCATTTGGCTGGAAGCGGTACCAGTAGCCAACTCACATATTTTTACATACTGAGCAGGCGGTCATGTTCAGCTTCAGGGTTCGCAGGCAATACCAGGAAAAATGCATTTCGCTAATGACAAAAGGTGGAGCCATTGACCCCCGCGTCAATTACGATACAAATAAGAAGCCAGAAGACAGTAGATCATCCATAGCGTGAGTGCTGATCCTTGTTGTCTATAGGCTATGATCAGGAACAAGAGGGTAAGGCTTACAACAGAAGGGCCTATAAAATGACCAACTGGGTTCATATCACATGTCTGCATACCAACATATATTCACCGGTGTTATCTGACAAAACCGGTAAGTTCAATGTTCAGAGATTTTGGAATTATTGTATCCGTTTAAAAACCTTAAGAAGGATTAATAACTTCAGCTACATGGTATAACTGATGGACGGGTGGGCGATGTGACAGAAAATAATGATTTATGCTCCATTTCATTAAAATCTCATTAAAGCCATAATCATTCCTACAATAATTAAATAATTATTTACAATTGCCTTTGTAAAAGTTGAAATGTTGATAATTCTTTAGAAGCCTTGGTCCCGTTACATCACATAGCCTTATTGGGTTATGTCCCAAATGGCTCCCTATTCCTATATTTCCCTTGTCTAAAGTAGTGCACTATAAAGGGAATATGGTACCATTTGGGAGGGACATAGACATATGGCAGTGGTTTAACGTGAAATTAGCAAGAAGATTAAACGGCTAAATGGCATTTTTCCACCCCCAGGAAATGTTCAATCACTGCATCCCAAATGGCACCCTGTTCCCTATATAGTGCACTACACTCTCAGCAGTAAAGGTGCCTGGTAGAACTTTTTAGGTTGCTACACCGGTGAAACCTTTGCAGTTGAAAAAGGTTCCTCAAGGAATCCCTCTGAAAAGGGTCTTCAAGGAACCCCTGCGTAAAGCTTAAAATCTGAATCTTTTTGTGATGGGAGGGGTTCAATATGGAACCTTTTTAATAATATATTGTAGAGGTGGCAGAATATCAGATGGGAGACGTGGCTTATTGGAAGAGTGGCTTTAAGATAGTTATTTTTAATAGCTATTTTATGTTCACATCTGGAGCTGGAGCTATTGTTGCGAGTGGCATGTTAATGACTGATCGATATCTCAATTAATTCTTATTCTAAATTGCTATACATTTCACCATGTGCAGACCTTCACAATCAACCGGATACCCCAAATAAACAATTTTGGATAAGCCTAAATTAATTATGGGCATGGTTGACCACCCCCTTCCCTCCCAGCACTCATTCTTCTGGCGTTTCAGTTCGTCCTCCCAATGGCACATGTTCAAAGTGGATGGCCCTTGATAAAGTCTCTCCCCTGAGACGCCACTGTTCTTTACAGTCCATTATGTCTTTGTCCATTTTCCTACCACTACACCAGCAGCATGAGAGAAGTTTGGACGGGATCTCTCTCCATGCTCACTCCACATGGACTCATGCCGCACTCCTGAGAGAAAGGGCAGTTGATAGATTCGACTGGGTGCTGTGTATAGGTTACTGGCTCGGACACAGGTCTCAAGGTAGAAATAATGAAGGACCATACTGAACGTCATTGTTGCCATTACCTCAGCCAGTAAGGAGGGGTTTACATTGGGTTTTTCAGTACATTTCTTATAAAGAGAATTTACATGTGTGCAACCAAAACTCAGACATTAGATACCTCAAAGATTTTCATTTGTGTGCCCTTTATGGTGCATCCTTTCCCCAGGAAGCCTTTCAAAAGGAGAGATACAGAATCATGTTCGTGGTAGTGGACATTCCATAAGTCTAGGCAGAAAGAAAATAGACATCTTAATCTTTCTGAACATGTTGCATTGACATACAGTGGCTTGCGAAAGTTTTCACCCCCTTGGCATTTTTCCTAGTTTGTTGCCTTACAACCCAGAATTAAAATAGATTTTTGGGGGGTTTGTATCATTTGATTTACACAACATGCCTACCAATTTGAAGATGCAAAAAATATGTTTTATTGTGAAACAAACAAAAAAAAAGACACAATTTAAAAAAAAAACTTGAGCGTGCATAACTATTCACCCGCCCAAAGTCAATACTTTGTAGAGCCACCTTTTGCAGCAATTACAGCTGCAAGTCTCTTGGGATATGTCTCTATAAGCTTGGCACATGTAGCCACTGGGATTTTGCCCATTCCTCAAGGCAAAACTGCTCCAGCTCCTTCAAGTTGGATGGGTTCCTGCTGGTGTACAGGAATCTTTAAGACATACCACAGATTCTCAATTGGATTGAGGTCTGGGCTTTGACTAAGCCATTCCAAGACATTTACAGTATATCACAAAAGTGAGTACACCCCTCACATTTTTGTAAATATTTGAGTATATCTTTTCATGTGACAACACGGAAGAAATGACACTTTGTTACAATGTAAAGTAGTGAGTGTACCGCTTGTATAACAGTGTAAATTTGCTGTCCCCTCAAAATAACTCAACACACAGCCATTAATGTCTAAACCGCTGGCAACAAAAGTGAGTACACCCCTAAGTGAAAATGTCCAAATTGGTCCCAATTAGCCATTTTCCCTGCCCGGTGTCATGTGACTCGTTAGTGTTACAATGTCTCAGGTGTGAATGGGGAGCAGGTGTGTTAAATTTGGTGTCATCGCTCTCACACTCCCTCATACTGACTGGTTACTGGAAGTTCAACATGGCACCTCATGGCAAAGAACTCTCTGAGGATCTGAAAAAAAGAATTGTTGCTCTACATAAAGATGGCCTGGGCTATAAGAAGATTGCCAAGACCCTGAAACTGAGCTGCAGCACGGTGGCCAAGACCATACAGCGGTTTAACTGGACAGGTTCCACTCAGAACAGGCCTCGCCATGGTCGACCAAAGAAGTTGAGTCCACGTGCTCAGCGTCATATCCAGAGGTTAAATTTGGGAAATAGACGTATGAGTGCTGCCAGCATTGCTGCAGAGGTTGAAGGGGTGGGGGGTCAGCCTGTCAGTGCTCAGACCATACTCCGTACTCTGCATCAAATTGGTCTGCATGGCTGTCATCCCAGAAGCAAGCTTCTTCTAAAGATGATGCACAAGAAAGCACGCAAACAGTTTGCTGAAGACAAGCAGAATAAGGACATGGATTACTGGAACCATGTCCTGTGGTCTGATGAGACCAAGATAAACTTATTTGGTTCAGATGGTGTCAAGCGTGTGTGGCGGCAACCAGGTGAGGAGTACAAAGACAAGTGTGTCTTGCCTACAGTCAAGCATGGTGGTGGGAGTGTCATGGTCTGGGGCTGCATGAGTGCTGCCGGCACTGGGGAGCTACAGTTCATTGAGGGAACCATGAATGCCAACATGTACTGTGACATACTGAAGCAGAGCATGATCCCCCTCCCTTCGGAGACTGGGCCGCAGGGCAGTATTCCAACATGATAACGACCCCAAATACACCTCCAAGATGACCACTGCCTTGCTAAAGAAGCTGAGGGTAAAGGTGATAGACTGGCCAAGCATGTCTCCAGACCTAAACCCCATTGAGCATCTGTGGGGCATCCTTAATTAAATGGAAGGTGGAGGAGTGCAAGGTCTCTAACATCCACCAGCTCTGTGATGTCGTCATTGAGGTGTGGAAGACGACTCCATTGGCAACCTGTGAAGCTCTGGTGAACTCCCTGCCCAAGAGGGTTAAGGCAGTGCTGGAAAAGGATGGTGGTCACACAAAATATTGACACTTTGGGCCCAATTTGGACATTTTCACTTAGGGGTGTACTCACTTTTGTTGCCAGCGGTTAAGACATTAATGGCTGTGTGTTGAGCTATTTTGAGGGGACAGCAAATGTCCACTGTTATACAAGCTGTACACTCACTACTTTACATTGTAGCAAAGTGTAATTTATTCAGTGTTGTCACATGAAAACATTTACTCAAATACTTACAAAAATGTGAGCGGTGTACTCACTTTTGTGATATACTGTACATGTTTCCCCTTAAACCACTTGAGTGTTGCTTTAGCAGTATGCTTAGGGTCCTTGTCCTGCTGGAAGTTGAACCTCCATCCCAGTCTCAAATCTCTGGAAGACTGAAACAGGTTGGCCTCAATAATTTCGCTGTATTTAGCGCTATCCATCATTCCTTCAATTCTGACCAGTTTCCCAGTCCCTGCCGATGGAAAAACATCACCACAGCATGATCAAATCAAATCAATTTAAATCAAATGTATTTGTCACATACACATGGTTAGCAGATGTTAATGTGAGTGCAGCGAAATGCTTGAGCTTCTAGTTCCGACCATGCAGTAATATCTAACAAGCAATATAACTAACAATTTCACAACAACTACCTTATACACACAAGTGTAAAGGAATGAATATGAATATGTACATCAAAATATATGAATGAGTGATGCCCGAACGGCATAGGCAAGATGCAGTAGATGGTATAGAGTACAGTATATACATATGAGATGAGTAATATAGGGCATGAAAACATTATATAAAGTGGCATTGATTAAAGTGGCTAGTGATACATAACATCAAGGTGGCAAGATGCAGTATATGGTATAGAGTACAGTAAATCCATGTGAGATGAGTAATGTAGGGTATGAAAACATTATATAAAGTGGCATTGTTTAAAGTGGCTAGTGATACATTTAATTACATCAAGATGGCAAGATGCAGTAGATGGTATAGCGTACAGTATATACATATGAGATGAGTAATGTAGGGAATGTAAGCATTACATAAAGTGGCTAGTCATAAATTGATTACATCAATTTTTCCATTATTAAAGTGGCTAGAGTTGAGTCAGTATGTTGGCAGCAGCCACTCAATGTTAGTGATGGCTGTTTAACAGTCTGATGGCGTTGAGATAGGAGCTGTTTTTCAGTTTCTCGGTCCCCGCTTTGATGCACCTGTACTGAACTCGCCTTCTGGATGATAGCGGGGTGAACAGGCAGTGGCTCGGGTGGTTATTGTCCTTGATGATCTTTTTGGCCTTCCTGTGACATCGGGTGGTGTATGTGTCCTGGAGGGCAGGTAGTTTGCACCCGGTGATGCGTTGTTCAGACCTCACTACCCTCTGGAGAGCCTTACAGTTATGGGCGGAGCAGTTGCCGTACCAGGCGGTGATACAGCCTGACAGGATGCTCTCAATTGTGCATCTGTAAAAGTTTGTGAGTGGTTTTGGTGACAAGCCAAATTTCTTCAGCCTCCTGAGGTTGAAGAGGCGCTGCTGCGCCTTCTTCACCACGCTGTCTGTGTGGGTGGACCATTTCAGTTTGTCCGTGTTGTGTACGGCGAGGAAATTAAAACTTTCCACTCTCTCCACTACTGTCCCGTCAATGTAGATAGGGGGCTGCTCCCTCTGCTGTTTCCTGAAGTCCACGATCATCTCCTTTGTTTTGTTGACATTGAGTGTGAGGTTATTTTCCTGACACCACACTCCGAGGGTCCTCACCTCCTCCCTGTAGGCCGTCTCGTCGTTGTTGGTAATCAAGCGTACCACTGTAGTGTCGTCTGCAAACTTGATGATTGAGTTGGAGGCGTGCATGGCCACACAATCGTGGGTGAACAGGGACTACAGGAGAGGGCTGAGAATGCACCCTTGTGGGGACCCAGTGTTGAGGATCAGCGGGGTGGAGATGTTGTTACCTACCCTCACCACCTGGGTGCGGCCCGTCAGGAAGTCCAGGACCCAGTTGCACAGGGCGTGGTCGAGACCCAGGATCTCGAGCTTAATGACGAGTTTGGAGGGTATTATGGTGTTAAATGCTGAGCTGTCATAGATGAACAGCATTCTTACATACGTAGGTATTCCACTTGTCTAGATGGGTTAGGGCAGTGTGCAGTGTGATGGCGATTGCCTCGTCTGTGGACCTATTGGGGCGGTAAGCAAATTGGAGTGGGTCTAGGGTGTCTGGTAGTGTGGAGGTGATATGGTCCTTGACTAGTCTCTCAAAGCACTTCATGATGACGGAAGTGAGTGCTACAGGGCGGTAGCCATTCAGCTCAGTTACCTTAGCTTTCTTGGGAACAGGAACAATGTGCCCTCTTGAAGCATGTGGGAACAGCAGACTGGGATAGGGATTGATTGAATATGTCCGTAAACACACCAGCCATCTGGTCTGCGCATGCTCTGAGGATGCCGTCTGGGCCTGCAGCCTTACGAGGGTTAACACGTTTAAATGTTTTACTCACGTTGGCTACAGTGAAGGAGAGCCCACAGGTTTTGGTAGCGGGCCGTGTCAGTGGCACTGTATTGTCCTCAAAGTGAGCAAAAAAGTTGTTTAGTCTGCCTGGGAGCAAGGCATTGTGGTCCGCGACGGGGCTGGTTTTTCTTTTTTAGTCCGTGATTGACTGTAGACCCTGCCACATACCTCTCGTGTCTGAGCCGTTGAATTATGACTCCACTTTGTCTCTATACTAACGCATAGCTTGTTTGATTGCCTTGCAGAGGGAATAGCTACACTGTTTGTATTCGGTCATGTTTCTGGTCACCTTGCCCTGATTAAAAGCAGTGGTTCGCGCTTTCAGTTTTGCACGAATGCTGCCATCAATCCACGGTTTCTGGTTGGGGAATGTTTTAATAGACTCTGTGGGTACAACATCACAGATGCACTTGCTAATAAACTTGCTCCCCGAATCAGTGTATTCGTCAATGTTGTTGTTCGCCGCAATGCGGAACATATCCCAGTCCACGTGATCGAAGCAATCTTGAAGCGTGGAATCCGATTGGTCGGACCAGCGTTGAACATACCTGAGCACGGGTGCTTCCTGTATTAGTTTCTGTCTATAGGCTGGGAGCAACAAAATGGAGTCGTGGTCAGCTTTTCCGAAGGGAGGGCGGGGGAGGGCCTTAAATGCGTTGCTTAAGTTAGAATAACTGTGATCTAGGGTTTAGCCAGCCCTGGTAGCACAATCTATATGCTGATAGAATTTGGGGAGCCTTGCTCTCAGCCTTGTTAAAATCCCCAGCTACAATGAATGCATCCTCAGGATATGTGGTTTCCAGTTTACATAGAGTCGAATGAAGTTCTTTCAGGGCCGTCGATGTGTCTGCTTGGGGGGGAATATACACGACTGTGATTATGATCGAAGAGAATCCTTTTGGTAGATAACGCGGTCGGCATTTGATTGTGAGGAATTCTAAGTCAGGTGAACAAAAGGACTTGAGTTCCTGTATGTTGTTATGATCACACCACATCTCGTTAATGATACAGCATACACCCCCGCCCATCTTCTTACCAGAGAGACGCTTGTTTCTTTCGGTGCGATGCGTGAAGGAACCAGGTGGCTGTACCGACTCAGATAGCGTGTCTCGAGTGAGCCATGTTTCCGTGAAACAAAGAATGTTACGGTCTCTGATGTCTCTTTGGAAGGCAACCCTTGCTCGGATTTTGTCTACCTTGTTGTCAAGAGACTGGACATTGGCGAGTAGTATGCTCGGGAGCGGTGCGCGATGTGCCCGTCAATGGATCCGATCCATTGTCCTGGGTGGTAGGCCATACAGAGGATCCGCTTCGGGAAAGTCGTATTCCTGGTCGGTTAGTTGACATTGCTCTTTTATCCAATAGTTCCTCACGACTGTATGTAATAAAACCTAAGATTTTCTGGTGTAACATTGTAAGAAATAACACGTAAAAAAACAAAATACCTCATAGTTTCCCAGGAACGCGAAGCGAGGCGGCCATCTCTGTCGGCGCCAGAAGTCGCCGATGCTGCCACCACCATGCTTCACTGTGGGGCTTGTGCCAGACATAGCATTTTCATTGATGGCCAAAAAGCTCAATTTTAGTCTCATCTGACCAGAGTACCTTCTTCCATATGTTTGGGGAGTCTCCCACATGCCTTTAGGCAAACACCAAACATGTTTGCTTATTTCTTTCTTTAAGAAATAGCCACTCTTCCATAAAGCCCAGCTCAGTGGAGTGTACGGTTTAAGTGGTCCTATGGACAGATACACCAATCTCCGCTATGGAGATTTGCAGCCCCTTCAGGGTTATCGTTGGTCTCTTTGTTGGCTCTCTGATTAATGCCCTCCTTGCCTGGTCCGTGAGTTTTGGTGGGTGGCCTTCTCTTGGCAGGTTTGTGCCCAATTCTTTCAATTTTTTTATGATGTATTTCATGGTGCTCCGTGGGATGTTCAAAGTTTCTGACATTTTTTATCACCCAACCCTGATCTGTACTTCTCCACAACTTTGTCCCTGACCTTTATGGAGAGCTCCTTGGCTTTCATGGGGCTGCTTGCTTGGTGGTGCCCCTTGCTTAGTGGTGTTGCAGACTCTGGGGCCTTTCAGAACAGGTGTATATACAGTTGGGGGGAAAAAAGTATTTAGTCAGCCACCAAATGTGCAAATCCTGTAATTTTCATCATAGGTACACTTCAACTAGGACAGACAAAATGAGGAAAAAAACCCCAGAAAATCACATTGTAGGATTTTTAATGAATTTATTTGCAAATTATGGTGGAAAATAAGTATTTGGTCACCTACAAACAAGCAAGATTTCTGGTTCTCACAGACCTGTAACTTCTTCTTTAAGAGGCTCCTCTGTCGTTACCTGTATTAACCTGTTGGTACTAGGGGGCAGTATTTTCATTTTTGGAAAAATAACGTTCCCAAATTAAACGGGATATTTTTTCAGGACAAGATGCTAGAATATGCATATAATTGACAGCTTAGGATAGAAAACACTCAAGTTTCCAAAACTTAAAAAAATATTGTCTGTGAGTATAACTGAACTGATGTTACAGGCGAAAGCCTGAGAAAAATCCAACCCGGAAGTGACTCATCTTTTGAAAGCCCTGCGTTCCGATGCGTCCCTATTGAGCTGTGAATGCCCTATCAACCAGATTACGCTTTCTACTTATTCCCCAAGGTGTCTACAGCATTGTGACGTAGTTTTACGCATTTATGTTGAAGAATACCCGTAGGCGGCTTCATTGCGCAAGTGGTCACTTGATGCTCCCAGAGAAATTCTTGCGTAAAATACAGAGGTAGCCATTATTCCAATCGCTTCTACTGAGAAACCAATTGTCCCGTTTGATACATTATCGAATAGATATTTGAAAAACACCTTAAGGATTGATTATAAACAACGTTTGCCATGTTTCTGTCGATATTATGGAGCTAATTTGGAATATTTTTCGGCGTTGTCGTGACCGCAATTTCCGGTCGATTTCTCAGCCAAACGTGAAGAACAAACGGAGCTATTTCACCTACAAAAATAATATTTTGGGAAAAAATGAACTTTGGCCATCTACCTGGGAGTCTCGTGAGTAAAAACATCCGAAGTTCATCAAAGGTAAACGATTTAATTTGATTGCTTTTCTGATTTTCGTGACAAGGTTGCCTGCTGCTAGCAAGGCATAATGCTATGCTAGGCTATCGATAAACTTACACAAATGCTTGTCTAGCTTTGGCTGTAAAGCATATTTTCAAAATCTGAGATGACAGGGTGATTAACAAAAGGCTAAGCTGTGTTCCAATATATTTCACTTGTGATTTTCATGAATAGGAATATTTTCTAGGAAGGTTTATGTCCGTTGCGTTATGCTAATTAGTGTCAGATGATGACAACGGTCCCGTTCACGGGATGGGGTGTCACTAGAGGTTAATGGCACCTGTTTGAACTTGTTATTAGTATAAAAGACACCTGTCCACAACCAGTCACACTCCAAACTCCACTATGGCCAAGACCAAAGAGCTGTCAAAGGACACCAGAAACAAAATTGTAGACCTGCACCAGGCTGGGAAGACTGAATCTGCAATAGGTAAGCAGCTTGGTTTGAAGAAATCAACTGTGGGAGCAATTATTAGGAAATAGAAGACATATACACAAGACAACTGATAATCTCCCTCGATCTGGGGCTTCATGCAAGATCCCACCCCGTGGGGTCAAAATGATCACAAGAACGGTGAGCAAAAATCCCAGAACCACACGGGGGGACCTAGTGAATGACCTGCAGAGAGCTAGGACCAAAGTAACAAAGCCTACCATCAGTAACACACTACGCCGCCAGGGACTCAAATCCTGCAGTGCCAGACGTGTCCCCTTGCTTAAGCCAGTACATGTCCAGGCAAAACTCATCGTGTTTGGAGGACAAAGAATGCTGAGTTGCATCCAAAGAACACCATACCTACTGTGAAGCATGGGGGTGGAAACATCATGCTTTGGGGCTGTTTTTCTGCAAAGGGACCAGGACGACTGATCCGTGTAAAGGAAAGAATGAATGGGGCCATGTATCGTGAGATTTTGAGTGAAAACCTCCTTCCATCAGCAAGGGCATTGAAGATGAAATGTGGCTGGTTCTTTCAGCATGACAATGATCCCAAACACACTGCCCGGGCAACGAAGGAGGGGCTTCGTAAGAATCATTTCAAGGTCCTGGAGTGGCCTAGCCAGTCTCCAGATCTCAACCCAATAGAAAATCGTTGGAGGGAGTTGAAAGTCCGTGTTGCCCAGCAACAGCCCCAAAACATCACTGCTCTAGAGGAGATCTGCATGGAAGAATGGGCCAAAATACCAGCAACAGTGTGTGAAAACCATGCACTTACAGTTGACCGGGGCAGCTCTAGCAGGGTAGAAATTTGACGATGCAACTTGGTGTAAAGGTGGCATCCTATGACGGTGCCATGTTGAAAATCATTGGTAAGGCCATTCTACTGCCAATTTTTGTCTATGGAGATTGCATGGCTATGTGCTCAATTTTATACACTTGTCAGCAACGGGTGTGGCTGAAATAGCCTAATCCACTCATTTGAAGGGGTGTCCACATACTTTTGTATATACAGTATAGTGTATATCTTAAAGCCATTCCCCTACTAAGCCACGCCACCACTCTAGGAAGACCCCGTTGCTACATTGAATCATTAAATGTTCCTCCAAGAAGCCCTGAACTAACTGAAGGTGCAAATATGAACCATTGACTAGCAATGGTTCCTTGAGGAACTCCAGGGGTTCCTTGAGGATCTCCAGGGTTCGTTGAGTCACCAATATTTCTAAGCGTGAACTTAAAAAAAAAAAAATACATTTTTACCCCTTTTTCTCCCCAATTTCGTGGTATCCAATTGTTGTAGCTACTATCTTGTCTCATCGCTACAACTCCTGTACGGGCTCGGGAGAGACAAAGGTTGAAAGTCATAGCAAAAAAGTCATAGCAATGGATCCTTGAGGAACTCCAGGGGTTCCTTGAGGATCTCCAGGGTTCCTCGAGTCACCAATATTTCTAAGCGTGAACTTAAATTTTTTTTTTTTTAAAAATTAGCTCTTTTTCGTGGTATCCAATTGTTGTAGCTACTATCTTGTCTCATCGCTACAACTCCTGTACGGGCTCGGGAGAGACGAAGGTTGAAAGTCATGCGTCCTCCGATACACAACCCAACCAGCCGCACTGCTTCTTAACACAGCGCGTATCCAACCCGGAAGCCAGCCGCACCAATGTGTCGGAGGCTACACCGTGCACTTGGCAACCTTGGTTAGCGCGCACTGCGCCCGGCGCCCACAGGAGTCGCTGGTGCGCGATGAGACAAGGACATCCCTACCGACCAAGCCCTCCCTAACCCGGACGACGCTAGGCCAATTGTGCGTCGCCCCACGGACCTCCCGGTCGCGGCCGGTTACGACAGAGCCTGGGCGCAAACCCAGGGACTCTGATGGCACAGCTGGCGCTGCCGTACAGCGCCCTTAACCACTGCGCCACCCGGGAGGCCCTAAGCGTGAACTTTTGACGACAACCATTTGCGAATAGGGTGCCATTTGAGGCAAAACTTTGGTTATTTCCTATATGGCGTGGAGCCGTTTGGAGGTGCAGTGGTTTTAGCCATCTTGACCACAACGAGACCACAACATATTCAAGTTTATCGCTATACCAGATGCTATTGGAGGTCATGAACCTGTGGATTCTGTCTGATTCTCCCATCCACTGCTAATTTATTATAGATATTAAAGATTCTGCATACTTCTATGTCTTAGGGTTTTCTGTGATGTAGGCTAGATTCTATAAGAAATTGGTAGGCTACAATCAATTTTGAAATGCCCAATGTGTTATAATTTTTTCACACTTTGGCTGCTTCTTAAGTCTTGGGTTGATAAACACCTGGTGTATTTTTCCAAATCCATCCATCCATCCCTCCCTATCCTCCTCCTCCCACTCCCTCTATACCTCCCTCCCTGTCCACCTGACTCTCTCTTTTTGGAGCTGGTTGTGTTTTACCACGGGCAATAGCGTAATTCCTTGCCAAATCCGCCCAATTCGTCTTATTGATTATGCGCTGGGCCCTCTCTGCACGCACACTAGAGCTCAATTTGAATGCTCCAGCCCAGTACACTACTCTGCCGTCAGACTCGACTCCACCGTGTGCGGCTCGTTCATTTCTGGTCGCGTCTGTTGGCTGTCATGAGCCATAAATGGAACTGATGACAAGATTGTTTCATTCTTGAGCATGCAGAGACACAAGCATTGCGCACAGGTCTATAACATAGACCTATAACAAACCACACCTCAAACTGCTATTTCCAAACAGAGGATGATGTCTGGATCAGCGGACGAGCTGGCCAATCAGTGGTCTATTCACATTAATATTTTTCATGACCAGTATACCCCACACAGTTCTGTTGTTATTGTATGCCAACACCATTCCAATAAAGAAACATAGGTAATTAAAAAATAATCGAAGGAAAACTATTTCAGTCATATTGTAATTGATATTGTAGTAGGTCATATTTCATGGAAATCTGGAAACACTGGACAGTTACTTGAATACCTTTTCTCAAATAATAACAAGTGAATAACTGGACAATGTCTTTAATGTTCTGGTTGCACAAACATAATTTTTATTCGGCTGCTGATCTTTAAAAAATGCCATTGCTTTATTGCGCTAATAATTCCCTCTGTGCGCACATTAACCTTTATGTCATGGCATAATGGAACATCTAATTGGCAAGAGTCTAAGGTGTCAGAGCACCTGCTACATTAAAGTAATTTAGATGCATTTCAGGAAATACCGTTTCCTTTGGACAGGAGTACATTAAAAACCAATTACTTTGATTCCGGTTAATAAAAAGAATGACTTATGAAGCACTGTGAAGACTATAATGTGTTGGACATCCTGGTCCCTAATCACATCAAGCATCGTTATACATTGACACCATTGATTTGACTCTGATATGAACATCGTCAGATGTTATCTATCTGGTGAAAGCTATGTTGAATAGGTATTTATCGGTCATATCATATTCGATTACTAGTGGGCTATCACCATCAGTGTGAAAGCCACGACGCATCTCTCTCTCTCTCTCTCTCTCTCCCCCGTTTTCAGCTCTCGCTCTCCTCTCGCTCTTGCGTTCGGGTTCTCTCACAGTCTCCCTCTCATCCTGGCGCACATTCGGCAGCTCGGCTTCGATACAGCTCATCCCCTATGTGGTGGCTCCCGCGACCAGCTCATTGAACGTGAACAGTTTAGCTGAAGAGCGCTTTTCTAAATACCCCAACAATCTCACCGACTTCGGGAGGAGTTGGTCCTCGGTTGGATAAGGTTTTCCCGCTCCGTGTGTTGGACCAGAATCTCTAACTATACCAGCAATGGATACTTGGCTTGGCTTCTGCCCAGGCGTGCACTTAACTCTGTGTACCTGGTTTCTGATCTCCGCTCATACCCCGCTAAATGCCAAGGCGGAGATAACTTGCGCATCGTGCCAGTCGCCGGTCCAGCTACACCTGAAGGAATTACAGCTGGATATCGGTACGCACGCGGCTGATGGTACGAGGCAGGCGGCCAAAGCTCTGGAACAGGTCCGGCTGGAGCGCCAGCTACTCGGAGTTACTGACCAAAATACTGGAGTACCAAGCGACACCCAACAGGCAGGTGTTCTTGTGAATGAGCCGAGATTCAATGACGATGGAATTACCCCAAAAGTCACTCTGGAAGATTTAACTGGGTCTAGTGAAAACGAAGAAAGGTACCGTGGGGAATATAATATTGGGGTGAATGATTTGGGTAAAGTCAAGGATGGTGCTGAGGATGTTGCGCTACGGAGAGCGAAGCGAAGCGGTCCCGAAACTCCCGAGTTTAGGGAGAGCCTTATGACCGGTGGCCCCGGTTTAGAAGGAGAGACATCGGATGAGAGAAATAGTCCTGGTCCGTTACTGGACGGACACAGACTGGGCCGATCTGAATTCAAGTGGAACAGGGATGAGGGTCGAGGGACATCCAGAGGAGATGATCCCAAACTAAGCAGCACTACTTTCGCCTTGACCGGAGACTCAGCGCATAACCACGCAGTGGTTTACTGGTCGGGGCAAAACAGCAGCGTAAGTGATTATTATTCACCATTTGTCATGTGTATTTGTTTTTCACAAAATAAACAATTGTATATTATGAAGCACCACGTTTCGTCAAGGACTGCCAAGGCTTATTTTATCCAAACTGTTTTCCGCACGGAAATATTCGCTCGTTTTAGCGAGTTATTTGTCCACTGTAACAGGTGCATTGGTTCAGTTGCGCACAGCAGGGCAATATCCCACATAGGTTTCAGCACCTCCAGAAGCATTCGGGGCCAGGTTGGGCTGGTATTGCTATTGCACACGGAGATATGCTTTCTTGCTGCAGACTCCGTGCTCGTGCCATACCGATAGCAGCATTGCTTCACATAGCGGTTGGAAAACACTCACGATTCTTGCGCATATAGGTTACTCTAACAGGTGAATTCCACTAGTTTTAGGTCAATTATATGTAATGAATACGACTGAAATAAATTATAACTGTTAACGTGCCCTGTATTTTGCAATATATATGTTTTGTTATAGATCGTTTATATGTCGCTTTGGATCCGATATTTTTCATCCAATCTAGGCTAATTGATCGGGCAGATTTGTAAATATTTTTGACGGGGATATTAATTATTTGAACTCTTTACTTGTAATAACGACATTTCGCATTGAATGAATGCAAGCCTATGTGGTCCTCTGAATTGCTGGCTTGTTCCTGTTGCTTCTATGTTCACAATTCCTTTACAAAAGCCATATATTTAATAGGCCTAGTTTAATAATTATATTCTATGCCTATGAATTATGTGGACTTTATATGCATATTCACCATTCATATGGATTTCTTTATAAATTAGTCTGCAGACTATCATCATGCCAGAGTAAATTCTATTCAGAATAATGCCTCGCTCCTCAAATCAATAATCGGTGCACTTGTTACCTGCACTTACACAGCCACTCCAAAGGGTGGCGTACAATGTACGAGAGACTATCATTGTGCTTCCTAAAAGCGACATCTGCAGTGATGTATTATTGTAGGGATACAATAATGGTCTCTAATGGAGACAATTGTCTCTAATGGAATCATCCAGGGAAGGACCCTAGTGAAGCCTGAACTTCCCTAGCAAACATTCACAGCACTTAGAACACTGTTCTTAATATGCCTTGGCATATGTGATCAATACCTGTGGTGATGAGCCCGTAATAGCAGCTTTACAACTGCATAGAGGAGAACTGGTATGTCATATCTGATTTTGGTACATAAATGTTGTTCTGCCACCAACATCTGTCAGTCTACATAAGGGTATTAATTGGTGATGCACTACAACCCGTCTCATCCTCTGTGAGTGAAGACAGCTTGTACTTTTTAACTGAGGTCACAATTGAACATGTAGGCCATGTTAATGATATGACCTGTCCCAGTTCTGGCTAATACTCCAAGTTTCTAATAAATACATGGTTGTTATGACACAAATGAATCATCTTCCAGAAGCAGCCAGATCCTTCCATCCCAATTTGTTTTTGAAACGGCTGGAATACTGACATGATTTCATCCCCCTAAAAGGGCTTAGAGGCCTTCATTTTGAAACAGAAAAATATGGTGAAATAAATGGAAGTTATTTCCACAATCATGCAGACTCAAAAAAGAGAAAGCCACTGGGCTCTTTTAATCATTCTTATATGTTTCTTTTGTTGTTGTGGCTGCCTCTTTTTGCTTGATTTCATTTGGATAACAAAAATGAATCCCTCAGTTTCAGTCCTCTGTCTGAAATTATTATGGCACGCTGCATGAACTTGTTTTTTAACTCTCAGTGATGGCTGCGGCGGTTTGGGGACATTTGTGTGTGTGTGTATGTGTGTATGCGCTTGGCTCTGTGTGTGTGAAAAAGTTTTTCTGGGTGTATTGTCTACCACAGCCAGCCCAACTCGCTGCCGCCGTTCCCCCAGTTGTAAATCTGTAATAGTTATCTTGAATACGGAAACAGGCATCCATTTTGAAATATTTTCTTATGGCCAGGCAAGGGGGATTGACTGCCTACTCAAGCATGTTTTCTCCAGCTCTCAGACACTAGTACTGGGCTACTTCATCTTCATTGGGCTTTAGCTCCTGATTGAATGGGTGATGAATTATGCCCTCAAGGACGGCCTGATGGAGCCTGAAGTTCTCTAACTCTAACTTAACCACAGCAGTTAGGGTTGGTGTGTGTGTGTGTGTGTGATGGGGGTGGGTGGCTGAACGAGTCTACTCTGGCCTCACCCATGCATTCACTCAGTTGCCGTTGTGCCACCACGCTCCCTTTCCCTCTTTTCCCTTTTTTTTGTTTTTTTACTTCTACTCAGAATGTGCTCCCTGATATGTGTTGTGCCCTGTGCCACTACTCCTCTAGGGTGACCTGGGTAGTAGAGGTGTTATGGTGTGTTCTGTTCCCCAAGGCAGGTGGTACCCTCTGAGGCATGTAGACAAGGCTAATGTGGTCTCTTCTCTGTCCGTCTGTGTGCTTGAGCCCTGGGTGGATACTAGCCTCCCTATGGGGAGAAAGCCTCCCTATGGGCCGAGTGTCCAGTTTCGCATTCTCAGTGGTGTTTATAAATTTAATGGCAGGGTTCCTTCTTCCTGCCAGTGTGGATACAAAATGGCCGCCATTATTGTGCTTCATGCTTATCATTATTATCATACAAGCCATTTCCCTAAGTGATTTTCAACCTTGATAATGTATTTCACCCATCCACTCGCCTTTGAAGTCATTGCTTCCAGAAATGCACTTCGCTGATAGTAAATATCTACATATGGTATATGTCAATAGTGCAGGAAAATCTGCCTGGTTATATGGCCACTTTTTTATCTTGATGTTTTTTTCTTCATGATACAACACACGGTTTTCTCTTTGTTTTTCATACATCCAGTGGGGAAAATCTAAATATGAATTTGCATAAGATGCAGAGTGGGACTCTGTGAGTGGTCTTTAATGTAAGGAGAGTTCATTATAATATCTGGCAGGTTATCAATGTAGTTTGCTGGTCTTTTGAAATGCCTACATCTCTTTCAGAGCGCTAATAGACGCACACACACACACACACACACACACACACACACACACACACACACACACACACACAAAGTAGTTTAAGATACCCATTTTGTAAGGCTACAGTAATGTACTGTACACGTGGAACTCTTTCATACACATTCACTAACTATACTGTTGGCATACTGTCTGGACCATAATTGGAGACATTTAATTTCTTCAATAATTGCAGTACATTTAGTAGACTTAAGCACCTGGCTCCTCAACCTGAATGAAGGAATATGTTAGTACACATGGATTCTTCCCCTCAAAATAAACTGAAATTAATTGAACTGAAATAAACTGAACTGAACTAAACTGAAATGAACTGAACTGAACTGAAATTAAATAAACTGAACTAAACTGAAATGAAATGAACTCAGCTGAAATGTACTGAAATTAATTTTACAAACTGAAATTAATTGAACTGAACTGAAATGAACTTCATAAGTCAACAACATCCACTCGTCTGGAAGAATATTTTTGTTCGCCAACCCCCTTACTGCACCCCCCAACAGTGAGGAGAGGGTGGCGTAGTTGGTTGGCATAGCTAAACACAGCTTTGGCATCCATGCAGAGACCTGGAACATGATTTAGGATGTACACAGGGGCTTGTTCCTAGCCCTGTCTGTCTCTTCTCTCCCCTTGGATGGCTTCCCTTCCATTTAGTGATGCTAATGGCTTGAAAAGTGGCACTATTTTGCTACCTACCGCTGTGGAACGAACTAACTGCTCTGGAGGAAGAAGGGAAGAGAGGAGGATAGGATGGGATAAATAATGCACTCTTCCAAAGGGACTCTTCCTCTTTTCATTCCTCCATCCCCTCCCCTCTTTGTCTACTTCGTGTTTACAAATGTGTTTTCCTAGCCCTTGTTTCCTCTCTGCAGTGGAAGTAGTGAAGTTTGGTGGCAAGACGCCATGCGCCGCCATGACCAAATGGAGGATTCAGCTTGACTTGCCCCCAAGAGCTAACGTCTTGGCACTTGACCCAACCTTTTCAGGCTAGCGTTTAGCATCTTGTTTAGTCGCTTTATCAAGATTGACTACATGCATGTCATTTATTATCTAGTTAATGGACTGGACTGAGAGAAACTTGTGAAAGGTGATGGAATTATACATAGGGTCCTCGTTTTACCTTAGTGATCTTTCCCTGGTCGGGCCAGGTCAGGAAACTCCTTGTTATACCTGCTCTCCAAGACCGACCGTTGAAGATAGTTTAATGTAACTACAGTTGGCTTATCAGCGTTTGATAGAAACACATTAACCCAGTATGCCTGCATTGATGCTGCATTGATGCCTGCATTACAACACATTCACGTTCAATTACACTCACATTACATAGCACCTGCTGTTGGAACAGAGCAACATCTAAGACTTCAGAAGTCACTAAAAACCTTGAGACTCACGTCTCCTGCATGGCTCGGAGCTACCCATTGGATGAAAGGTTCTGAAGGCAGTGAATCACCAAGCTAATGGTCTCATTATGTTTCCTGTGCCATCACCACGTTAGAGGTACTAGAGTAGGCCTTTGTGGAAGGACACGTTAAGAATGTATGACTTGAGTGTAATAATACGCTTGGCCACTGATCCCGTTCTGCAATACAAGGGTTTTGACAGAGCACTGAGCTGCATTTGTGGCGTTCGTGTGTGTGAGTTTGTCAGTGTGTGTTAGAGAGAGTCTGTGTGTGGGTGTTAAATACATTAATATAAAAGTGTCAAATGTGATCTGGTTTCTTCTTCATTCTATTAAACCTCTTTTTCCACAGGGGGTATCTCAGGATAAAGTAGGAGCCGACCGTGACATTGTCTCTGGCTCTCTAACAGCTGATCCCAGTACAGTTTGGATGTTAGTGGTTGGACTGACGTAGTCTGACTCTCTCTAATTCTCCAACAGCTGATCTCAGACCAGTTTTGCATGGTAGTGGTTTGACTGCATTGTGCAGTGTAGTACGTAGATCGAAGTAGGTGGTATATGCAGCATGCTCCCCCTGGGCACAGAGTCTTGACCTTTACCACCGTTTTTTTTTAGGCAAAGTGGGATACCTTGTAACGTCGATCTCTCTTGGCATTTCCTGAATGTTAGCACACTAGGCAGAACGCAATGACTAAGTAATGATGTCAGAGAGGATGTTGAGGTGGGAGATCACCTACCTCTCTCTCACTCACACTCCCCCCTCTCTCTCACACACGCAAAGACTATTTCCCTCCCCCTTCTTCTTTCTGTCACTCTCTCCCTCTCTTTCTCACTCAGTCGGGTGAATGGTGTCACTCTTGTGAGGGGTTGCGGTTGGTGCAGACCAATAATGACACATTTTATCCCAGGACCCACACTCAATTAACACACTGTCTAATTAAAATGATCTAGCGGTTTATCTATGAAAGAGACTGCGTGTGGCCATAAAACGGGGCCACGCCACATTAACTTTACTGTCCCCTTCTCCTTCCCTTTTTAATTCCCATTTATATTTTAATGATAATAACCTGCTCAAACATCGGCCATTACCAAACATATTGTGTAAGCATCTTTCATTTAGTGGAGGGAAATAGATGTGGCTTGATGATAGGAGATTTGCTAACATAGTCAGTCTGGGGAAGCAAGCAGTATGTGACTTCGAACTCCTGTCTCTCCATTGTATTTTCTAAAGGAAGATAATATTCCTCTCTCTCTCTCTCTCTCTCTCTATCTCTGAGTTTGACTATCCTCATGAAAGTTGCCTCTAAACAAATGAGAGTCACTCTGCATTCACACATTTACATTTTTAATAACGCTTTAAGAGAAGTAAAGACGAGCTTGGTTTGAAACCTAATAATAGAGCAGTGCTCAGTAAAACAGAGAGAGAGAGAGATCATAGATATCAATGTTTTATTAATTTGCCTTCTGTTTAGAGGAGTTTTGCTGAGTGGGAGGGGCATCAGAAAATGAGCTAGCTAGATTCACTGCTTTGGAGTTGTTTTTTTTACAAAATGTGTGATTGTTATGAATGAAAAGGGCCTGGAGTTATCCCTGACTGCATATCCCAATCAGGAGATACTTTGGGCCCATGTGATAGCCTATACTTAGTGCCTAAGGTAATACTCTGGGCCCTTCTGATAGCCTATAATAACTAGTGGCCACAGTTTAATCAAGTCAGGAAATGCTCCGGGGCCTAGTCATGAAAACACTTCACCACTAGGAAGGTGTTGTCAATGTGGATCTCATGAAGGCCTTGTGTGAACAATGCCCTTAGGTAAGGTGTTAATTGCTTCCAAATCTCTTTGATATCGTATGTAGGCTAGCACCTGTCTGCTCCATTGGACAACAGCCGATTTCTACCTCCAGACAGTCTACATATACACAGAAGGGTTGTTACTGCTCTCCTTATGTATCTGGATATTACCTGTCTAGGGCTGCGTCCCACATGGCACCCTATTCCCTATGTAGTGCCCATGTAGCTCTGGTCAGAAGGAGTGCACTATGTAGAGTATAGGGGACTCAATCAGTCATTTGGGACTCATTTTAGCAGGCCTCAATAAAAATGAGAGGAAATTGCCTGATATCCTGGGATGTCTGGGTGTGTGCCTTGAAGTTTCCTCAGTCCCCAGATTGATTATACTGTAAATAGCTACTACCACTGTTGTTGTTGAAATGTGAGGCCATAAGGGGGAAATGATGATGCAAGTTTGTTTTAATGAGGGAATGTGATATACTGTAAGTTGATTATACAGCAGTAGCATTACTTAACAAGTGTTTGGTGGTAAATTGCTGAATGAGAGTTTGGCACAAACACACACACAAACAGAAAAACACACACATCACCCTGTTAATTAAAGTATGTAAAAATCGTTAGTTACAGTCTCTCTCTCTCTCTCTGTTCATACTTTATTATAAAGCCTGAGTTCAGACAGAGTTGAGTTGAACACCTGCAGTAATGTTGAGTAATGAATGGTAACAAGCGTGTAACTAAATAAATACTTACCCTGACACATTTTTGGTGTTTCAGCTTACACACTATTTTTTGCTCTTCTGGCTGCTACGTCGACAACGCAGCAATTTTCTGCAGCGAGGCCCATTGAGCTGAACACAGCACATAAACACATCCTGGTTCTCTCTCTCCGTCTCTCTCGTTCTCTCTATCTGTCTATCTGTCTGTCTGTCTGTCTGTCTGTCTGTCTGTCTGTCTGTCTGTCTGTCTGTCTGTCTGTCTGTCTGTCTGTCTGTCTGTCTGTCTGTCTGTCTGTCTGTCTGTCGACTGTAAGTATTATTTTTTGGGGGTTCTCTTGAAAACTAAACGGTGCATCTCAAGAGATTTCATCCTAACAAAATGTCAAATAAATAAATAAATACATCTCTCTCTCTCTCTCTCTCTCTCTCTCTCTCTCTATCTCTCTCTCTCTCTCTCTCTCTCTCTCTCTCTCTTGCCATAGCTTTTATTGTTTCCCTCTCTTTATGTCTCTACTATATCCATTTTATCACCCTCACTATGGAAAGGTTTTAATACGCAGGAGGAACACTAGGGCAAGCAGTCTGCTTTATTTTATTGTCATCCTGTGTCCCAACTATGATACTCTTGATACCTGTATAACAGTAAATAAGGAAATACTGAAGTCTGCAGGTATTGTCTGTAGCTACCACTTCAGGGCAGCCCAAATAAAAGCCTCACAACATATGTTGTCTGCCACCAATGCCTCTCTGTGTCTTTTCCCAACTGGGGTATAGCTAGCTAGCAGTAACAGTAGTGCCTACCAACAGCTACAGTTGTAAGGATCTGCATTTATTTTCTTGGTCAACCTTGTGTTCTGTGTCGTTGTGTTCTTGAACATAGCCCTGTCTTTCATTTTTGTTCATTGATTTCACCTGTGTTAGTTACTCAGTTCAGTTCATTCTATTTGTGCCTTTTGTGAGGTATTGTTCATTTTGACTCTACTAAGCCTTTCCCTAGCTTGTTTGTGAGAACCAGTTATGTCTCTCCATTACAACGCCGGATTCCTGCCGTAATCTCTGGACCATTACTCCTGATCTTCACAGCTAGCTAGCACCCACCGAGTTACCCAGTACCGAAGCTATCCCCGAGGCCCACCTCCAGGCCTACTCAGTTGTTCACCCGGACTCCACCAAAACACAGCTAGAACCCACTACTCCACCGGATCCTTGCCGTAAACTCTGGACCTTGGCACCGGATCACCGCTGCTACCGAGTGGCTATAGTGGCTAACGCCCCTGCCCAGAAGCTAGCACCAGTTAGCTGTGAGCCAGGCGCATCTCCAGGCTAGCAAACTAAATTACTACAACTACAATACCTATTTTGCCATCTGGCTTGGCTCCTTTGTCGACACGGCGCCCCACCGCACCACCACGACTGGTCTGCCGACGAATACTCCATCCGCTGTGCCTTCAACCGGCCTCCGTCGGACGTCGGAGCAGACACTTCTACGAGCCCCAGGCTACTAACTTTAAACGCTGTGTCGCCCGCGTGCTAGCGTAGTAGCTTCCCTGTTCCATCTATTGCTGCCCCCTGGACCCTGTGATCACTTGGCTACATAGCTGATGCCTGCTGGACTGTCCATGAATCACGGTACTCCATTCTGTTTATTTTTTGTTTATCTGTCGTCCCCAGCCGCGAATCGACCCTTTCTGCCCAGTCATCGCCATTTTTCCTGATGTTGTTGTTTTAGCTGATTAGCTGTTGTTGTCTCACCCGTTATTGTCTTAGCTAGCTCTCCCAATCAACACCTGTGATTACTTTATGCCTCGCTGTATGTCTCTCTCAAATGTCAATATGCCTTGTATACTGTTGTTTAGGTAGTTATCATTGTTTTAGTTTACAATGGAGCCCCTAGTTCCACTCATCATGCCTCAGATTCCTCCTTTGTCCCACCTCCTACACATGCGGTGACCTCACTCATTATAACCAACATGTCCAGAGATACAACCTCTCTTATGATCACTCAGTGCCTGGGCTTACCGCTGCTGTTACCACACCCCACCATACCCCTGTCTGCACATTATGCCCTGAATCTATTCTACCATGCCCAGAAATCTGCTCCTTTTATTCTTTGTCCCCAATGCTCAAGGCGACCAGTTTTGATAGCCTTTAGCCGCACCCTCATCCTACTCCTCCTCTGTTCCTCGGGTGATGTGGAGGTAAACCCAGGCCCTGCGTGTCATCAGGCACCCTCATTTGTTGACTTCTGTGATCGAAAAAGCATTGGTTTCATGCATGTCAACATCAGAAGCCTCCTCCCTAAGTTTGTTTTACTCACTGCTTTGGCAAACTCTGCCAACCCTGAAGTCCTTGCCGTGTCTGAATCCTGGCTTAGGAAGGTCACCAAAAATTTGAAGATTCCCATACCCAACTACAACATTTTCCGTCAAGATAGAACTGCCGAAGGGGGAGGAGTTGCAATCTACTGCAGAGATTGACAGAACTTTGCAGGCTTACTTTCCAGGTCTATACCCAAACAGTTCGAACTTCTAATAAAAAAAAAAAATCTCTCCAGAAATAAGTCTCTCAATGTTGCCGCCTGCTATCGACCCCCCTCCGCTCCCAGCTGTGCCCTGGACACCATTTGTGAATTGATCGCCCCCCCATCTATCTTCAGAGTTCATTCTGTTAGGTGACCTAAACTGGGATATGCTTAACCTCTCTGTGCACGGAACCCGCTAGCGGGCTGAAATCCCACAACATACGTTGATCGCTACATAAATAGTAATATTAAACATTCATGAAAATACAAGTGTCTCACATGTATCGAAAGCCTAGAATCTTGCTAATCCAACTGCGTTTAAAAAAGGATTTACTGCGAAAGAATACGATGCGATTATCTGAGCATAGAGCCCCATAAAAAACAACAATTTTAACCAGCACAGGCGTAACATAATCACAAACTGCAATAAAATAAATGTTTTACCTTTGACGATCTTCGTCTGTTTGCAATTCCAATGCTCATTGTTACACAATGAATGATCTTTTGTTTGATGAAATCCATTTTTATAGCCTAACACGAAACATTTTGTGAACCGCTTGTGTTGTGAATTCCATCTCATTCCATTTTCGACGACACATACCAGGTAAATAACCCACACAGAACGTGTCTTTTCCAGTCATGTTTGGTTTCACTGCAATCAACTGGTTTGTTTGTAACACAATCAGGTCATTTCTCGGGAAGTATTGACTGAAAGAAGCCGATTTGAAGACAACAAGTCATGACACCATTGTGCACCAATGATTTGCCCGCTGTTTCATTGATTGACTGTCTTTTAACCCAATGACCACTGATTGTCTTGAAATCTAGCTGGGTAGATAGCCAATGAGCTGAGGTAAACGGCAGTAGGTCATGTTTATGTGTTGCAAGACCAACCCATGTAGTAAGCTCCAGCGTAAAGAGAGTAATTCGCTATTGAAGTTTCAAACCGGAAGGAGAAACACCTATTACGCACTGCATTGTTGGATAAACTCGCAGATTCAGCTGTTTATATATCAATCATTATGGCGACTAAGTCAGGGAAAGCTAAATCTAAGTCTAGAAATACAGATGTACACAATTTGAGAATACATTGATTTGGAAAGTGAGACAGAGATTGTTGTAGGACGATTAATTTAGCAATTGTGGAGGGATATATTTTGAACGGGAGAGGACATCGTTTTGGACTGGTAAGTTCTTATCATGCTAATGCCCTTGTTTGAAATTTATAATATAAAATATTATTAGTGAATTTTTTAAATTTTAGAAGCAATATATAAACATGTAATGTCATGAAATGTGAGATGCGTGTGTCTGCCGCCCCACCCCACCCCCAAATGAAATAGCCTATTTGAGGCTGTTGATGGGAGGACAGGCCCACAACAATGGCCAAAGTGAAATGGAGACGGTAGATACAGCTCGTCTGTTGTAATATAATAAAGACAGTAGATCTAGCTGATCTGTCATAATATAATAGAGACAGTAGATCTAGCTGAAATGTCATAATATAAAAGAGACAGTAGATCTAGCAGGTCATAATAATATATTCAACCTTATGTTCCCTGTACTCTATATATATATCTGTTTATTATACCTGCTGATACAGGGCTCATATGTGAAACTATTCTAACTGAACATTTTCTTTCACAGTGACACTGACTCCGAATCTGGGTGGGTGGGGTTATATCCTTTCTGTTTGTCGCTGTCCAGGGCTCTCATCGGATGGGGCCACAGTGTCTCCTGACCCCTCCTGTCTCAGCCTCCAGTATTTATGCTGCAGTAGTTTATGTGTCGGGGGGCTAGGGTCAGTTTGTTATATCTGGAGTACTTTTTCTGTCTTATCCGGTGTCCTTTGTGAATTTAAGTATGCTCTCTCTAATTCTCTCTCTCTCTGAGGAGGACCTGAACCCTAGGACCATGCGTCAGGACTCCCTGGCATGATGACTCCTTGCTGTCCCCAGTCCACCTGGCCTTGCTGCTGTTCCAGTTTCAACTGTTCTGCCTGCGGCTATGGAACCCTAAACTGTTCATATTTACTCTTGAGGTGCTGTCCTGTTGCATCCTCTACAACTACTGTGATTATTATTATTTGACCCTGCTGGTCATCTATGAACGTTTGAAAATCTCGGCCATGTTCTGTTATAATCTCCACGGGCACAGCCAGAAGAGGACTGAGAGGACTGAAGAGGCCACCCCTCATAGCCTGGTTCCTCTCTAGGTTTCTTCCTAGGTTTTGGCCTTTCTAGGGAGTTTTTCCTTGTCACCGTGCCTCTACACCTGCATTGCTTGCTGTTTTGGGGTTTTAGGCTTGGTTTCTGTACAGCACTTTGAGATATTAGCTGATGTACGAAGGGCTATATAAATACATTTGATTTGATAGAGGACTGAGGGTCTTCCAAATATTGAAAGTGTGTAAATAGTTACCCATGTTATTTTGTAAATGTATATATTTTTTTCTTCATATTTTTTTCCCAAAATGTTTTTCTTCATTGTTTTTTGTTGGGGGGGGGGGGGGGTGTTAGAATACCATTTTGGTATTTTGTATATACAGTAGTTATTTGTTTCAAAATGTATACCTTCACCAATTTGGCCACTTGGGTACATTTGGGCTACTTGTGTGGGACACCTGGGTGACTTCATGATAAATATCATGTAGCACACTCATGTTGAAAGTTATCATTCTGAAACTTTGCACAAGTACTATTGCCCTCTTATGTTTTTCACTGAAATTGTCCCCATCATCCTATCTGAATGTTTGTTTTATCTTGTTCATTTTAAAGATGATACAAAAATAAATAAAAAAAACGTATGTTTTTTTCATTGTATTATCTAAACCAGATCTATTGTGTTATATTCTCCTACATTCAATTCACATTTACACAAACTTCAGAGTGTTTTCTTTCAAATGGTACCAAAAATATGCATATCCTTGGTTCTGTGCCTGAGCTACAGGCTGTTAGATTTGGGTATATCTTCAGGCGGAAATTGAAAAAAGTTGGGGGGTAGCTGTAAGAGGTTTTAACGGCAGTCCTACAATCTAAACTAGATGCCCTCAATCTCACACAAATCATCAAGGAACATACCAGGTACAACCCTAAATCCGTAAACATGGGCACCCTCAAAGAAATATCCTGACCAACTTGCCCTCCAAATACACATCTGCTGTTTTCAATGAGGATCTCAGCGATCACTGCCTCATTGCCTGTATCCGCTATGGGTCCGCGGTCAAATGACCACCCCTCATCACTGTCAAACGCGCCCTAAAACACTTCTGCGAGGACCTGGCCCGGGTATCCTGGAAGGACATTGACCTCATCCCGTCAGTCAAGGATGCCTGGTCATTCTTTAAAAGTAATTTCCTCACCATCTTAAATAAGCATGCCCCGTTCAAAAAATGCAGAACAAAGAACACATATAGCCCTTGGTTCATTCCAGACCCGACTGCTCTTGACCAGCACAAAAACATCCTGTGGCGGACTGCAATAGCATCGAATAGTCCCCACGATATGCAACTTTTCAGGGAAGTCAGGTACCAATACACGCTGTCAGTCAGGAAAGCAAAGGCTAGCTTTTTCAAGCAGAAATTTTCATCCTCTAGCTCTAACTCCAAAAAGTTTTGGGACACTGTAAAGTCCATGGAGAACAAGAGCACCTCCTCCCAGTTGCCCACTGCACTGAGGCTAGGTAACACGGTCACCACCGAAAAATCCATGATAATCGAAAATTTCAATAATAATTTCTCAACGGCTGGCCATGCCTTCCTCCTGGCTACTCAAACCCCGGCCAACAGCTCCAACCCCCGCCACACCACAGCTACTCGCCCAAGCCTCCCCAGCTTCTCCTTCACCCAAATCCAGATAGCAGATGTTCTCAAAGATCTGCATAACCTGGACCCGTACAAATCAGCTGGGCTAGACAATCTGGACCCTCTATTTCTAAAACTATCCGCCGCCATTGTTGCTACCCCTATTACCAGCCTGTTCAACCTCTCTTTCGTATCGTCCGAGATCCCGAAAGATTGGAAAGCAACCCCGGTCATCCCCCTCTTCAAAGGGGGTGACACCCTAGACCCAAACTGTTACAGAACTATATCCATACTGCCCTGCTTATCTAAAGTTTACTACCTCAGCCACGCTCAAGGTACTTAACAATATCATAACCGCCATCGATAAAAGGCAGTACTGTGCAGCCGTCTTCATCGACCTGGCCAAGGCCTTCGACTCTGTCAATCACCGTATTCTTATTGGCAGACTCAATAGTCTTGTTTTTTCTAATGACTGCCTCGCCTGGTTCACCAACTACTTTACAGAGAGAGTTTAGTGTGTCAAATCGGAGGGCATGTTGTCCGGACCACTGGCAGTCTCTATGGGCGTACCACAGGGTTCAATTCTCGGACCAACTATTTTCTCTGTATATATCAATGATGTCGCTCTTGCTGTGGGTGATTCCCTGATCCACCTCTACGCAGACGACACCCTTCTGTATACATCTGGCCCTTCCTTGGACACTGTGCTAACTAACCACCAAACGAGCTTCAATGCCATATAACACTCCTTCCGTGGCCTCCAACTGCTCTTAAAAGCTAGTAAAACCAAATGCATGCTTTTCAACCATTCGCTGCCCGCACCCGCCTGCCCGACTAGCATCACCACCCTGAACGGTTCCGACCTAGAATATGTGGACAACTATAAATACCTAGGTGTCTGGTTAGACTGTAAACTCTCCTTCCAGACTCATAATAAACATCTCCAATCCAAAATCAAATCTAGAATCAGCTTTCTATTTCGCAACAAAGCCTCCTTCACTCACGCCCCCAAACATTTACAAGCATTTCGCTACACTCGCACTAACATCTGCTAACCATGTGTATGTGACAAATAAAATTAGATTTGAGATTTGATTTGACTTACCCTAGAAAAACTGACTATCCTACCGATCCTCGACTTCGGCGATGTCATCTACAAAATAGCTTCCAATACTCTACTCAACTGGATGCAGTCTATCACAGTGCCATCCATTTTGTTACCAAATCATCTTATGCCACCCACCACTGCGACCTGAATGCTCTAGTCGGCTGGCCCTCGCTACATATTCGTCCCCGGACCCACTGGCTTCAGGTCATCTATAAGTCTATGCTAGGTAAAGTTCCGCCTTATCTCAGTTCACTGGTCACGATAACAACACCCACCAGTAGCACACGTTCCAGCAGGTATATCTCACTGATCATCCCCAATGCCAACACCTAATTTGGCCGCCTTTCCTTCCAGTACTCTGCTGCCAGTGACTGGAACGAATTGCAAAAATCTCTGAAGTTAGAGACTTATTTCCCTCACCAACTTTAAACATCAGCTATCTGAGCAGCTAACCGATCGCTGCAGCTGTACATCTGTAATTAGCCCACCCAATCTACCTACCTCATCCACAGTTTTTATTTTATTTACTTTTCTGCTGTTTTGCACACCAGTATCTCTACTTGCACATCATCATCTGCTCATTTATCAATCCAGTGTTAATCTGCTAAATTGTAATTATTCGCTCCTATGGCCTATTTATTGCCTTACCTCCTCATGCCTTTTGCACACACTGTATATAGACTTTTTTTCCTGCTGTGTCATTGACTTTGTTATTGTGTTATTGGCTTGTTTATTGTTTACTCCATGTGTAACTCTGTGTTATTGTCTGTGTCACACTGCTTTGCTTTATCTTGGCCAGGTCGCAGTTGTAAATGAGAACTTGTTCTCAACTAGCCTACCTGGTTAAATAAAATTTCAAAGAAATGATAGCCTTCTGTCCTAGTTTTGATTCACCTGCCTGTTTGCCTACCTCTGTATGACCATTGCCTGCCTGTGACCACGATTCCTGCCTTCTGCAAAGGTCGAAATAAACCCCTGCTGCGCTTTGCACATGAATCTACACATTTTTCTCCCTGAGTATTCATTACAGAATACCTCACCTAAAAACGGAATGGATTCAGTGGAGCAACATCAGCGCCTAACCCAGCAAGAGGAGCGTCTTCTCCGCCTACCTATCCCTACTCCTCCGATGCCAGGTATCGTAACCCATAGCCCTCCTTCATTCCTATCCATGCCTGGAAAATATGACGGTTCACCTGGGAAATGTCAGGGATTTCTGATGCAATGCAGCAAATACATTGAGCACAACCCCACTAACTTCGCCACCGACAAGAGCAGGGTGGATTTTGTTGTCCCTACTCACAGGCAATGCCCTGGATTGGGCCACCACCATATGGACTGCCAACAACACAGAACGCAGATCTGAGACTCATTTCCACACCCTCTTCAAAGAGGTATTCGATCACTCTCCTTCTGGTCGTCCTATAGGAGGCCTCCTCATAGAACTTCAGCAAGGACGCAATTCAGCTGCCGAGTATGCCCTCGAGTTCCGCACCGTGGCTGCAGGGAGTGGATGGAGTGAGGCTGCTTTACTTACCATCTACCGGAGAGGGCTCAACAGGGAACTTCAGGCGGAGCTGGCCTGTAGAGGTGACCTTCAGGATTTAAATCAATACATTCGTATGTCCATCTCCATCAACCAGCTCATCGCCGCCAAAGAACTCTGCCACCCAGGAACCCGAAACCTTCTCTTTCCATGATTCCGTCATCCCGTCCGAGTCTTCCAGAGCCCATGCAGTTGGGCCATGCTCCTCTCCCGTGTATCAAACATCAAAGGCGGATCCATGAAAGGCTCTGCCTATACTGTGGAGGGAAAGATAATCTACTCAGCCATTGCCATGTTCGCCCCCCTACGGAGAGATGAGAAGGGTCCCTCCGCTGCCATGCAGGTAGGCGTGTCCTGATTTCTAAATATCTCCCAGAAGCAGTTCTCCATCCCAGTATTGATAACCGTGAAGGGGGTTACTAGGTACGTAGAGGGCTTGATAGATTCGGGAGCAGCAGGTCCTTTTATCGGTCACCAGCTAGTACAAGAGCTTGGCATTGATCTGTCACCCCTCCCTTTAGGATTAACACCCCTGGACAGGCAGCATTGGGCATGGGCTTCATTGCCCACCTGACACAGAGCGTCACCCTCCAATCTTCCCGGTCTGGAAGATTGGAGTCTTCCACACCGAAACCATTCAAATCATGGAACGCTCATCCCCCAAACAGCCACTCTTCCTCGGACACCCCTGGCTTTGTCGTCACGACCCTGCCATCTCGTGGCGACAAGGTGAACTACTGTCCTGGTCTTCTACCTGCTTCACCAGTTGTCTCAGCCTAACCTGCTGAGCCACCCACCATACCATCTGAATACGCTCAGTACAGCAATGTCTTCAGCAAAATCAAGGCCTCCACTCTGCCACCACATGGCCCAGGGGACTGTGCTATTGACTTACTCCCTGGAGTGTCCCTACCGAAGGGCCGTGTTTACCCCCTATCTATCCAGGAAAATGAGGCAATGGAGAATTGCATTGATGAAACACTGGAAAATGATTTCATTCGCCCTTCTTCTTCCCCGGCTGCGTCCAGCTTCTTCGTTGGAAAAAATGACAGTACTCTCTGTCCATGTATTGATTACCATTCCCTGAATGATGTCATGGTCAAGAACCGTTTCCCTCTTCCTCTGATCCCAGCGACCCTTGAAAAAGTGGGCCGCGCCAACATCTATACAAAATTCAACCAGCGAAGTGCATATAACCTTGTCCGTATACGTGAAGGCAATGAATGGAAGACTGCCTTTATCACCACACGAGGGCACTACTAATCCCTGGTCATGCCAGGCAGAGTTGCAAAGAAAAAGCCATATCTCAGATAAAAATAAAAGTTTAAGATGGGCAAAAGAACACAGACACTGGACAGAGGAACTCTGCCTAGAAGGCCAGTCATTCTTCAGTCATCATTCTTAAATGGAAGAAGTTTGGAACCACCGACACTCTTCCAAGAGCTGGCCGCCCGGCCAAGCTGAGCAATCGGGGGAGAAGGGCCTTGGTCATGGAGGTGACCAAGATCCCGATGGTGACTCTGACAGAGCCCCAGAGTTCCTCTGTATTTGTATTTATTATGGATCCCCATTAGCTGCTGCCAAAACTACTTTGTGCATGACACAAGTAATTTTTCCAACAATTGTTTACAGACAGATTATTTCATTTATAATTCACTGTATCACAATTCCAGTGGGTCAGACGTTTACATACACTAAGTTGACTGTGCCTTTAAACAGCTTGGAAAATTTCAGAAAATGATGTCATGGCTTTAGAAGCTTCTGTTAGGCTAATTTCTATCATTTGAGTCAATTGGAGGTGTACCTGTGGATGTATTTCAAGGCCTACCTTCAAACTCAGTGCCTCTTTGCTTGACATCATGGGAAAATCAAAAGAAATCAGCCAAGACCTCAGAAAAAAAATTGTAGACCTCCACAAGTCTGGTTGATCCTTGGGAGCAATTTTCAAATGCCTGAAGGCACCACGTTCATCTGTACAAACAAAGTATGCAAGTATAAACACCATGGGACCATGCAGTTGCCATACCGCTCAGGAAGGAGACGCTTTCTGTCTCCTAGAGATGAACGCACTTTGGTGCAAAAACTGCAAATCAATCCCAGAACAACAGCAAAGGACCTTGTGAAGATGCTGGAGGAAACAGATACAAAAGTATCTATATCCATAGTAAATCGAGTCCTATATCGACAATTACCTGAAAGCCTGCTCAGCAAGGAAGAAGCCACTGCTCCTAAACCGCCATAAAAAAGCCAGACTACGGTCTGCAACTGCACATGGGATCAAAGATTGTACTTTTTGGAGAATTTCCTCTGGTCTGATGAAACAAAAATAGAACTGTTTGGACATAATGAACAACGTTATGGTTGGGGGAAAAAGGGAGATGCTTGCAAGCCGAAGAACACCATCCCAACCGTGAAGCACGGAGGTCGCAGCATCATGTTGTGGGGGTACTATGTGGCAGGAAAGACTGGTGCACTTCACAAAATAGATGGCATCATGAGAAAGGAAAATTATGTGCATATATTGAAGCAGCATCTCAAGACATCAGTCAGGAAATTGAAACTTGGTCGCAAATGGGTCTTCCAAATGGACAATGACCCCAAGCATACTTCCAAAGTTGTGGCAAAATGGCTTAAGGACAACAAAGTAAAGGTGTTGGAGTGGCCATCACAAAGCCCTGACCTCAATTCTATAGAAAATGTGTGGGCAGAACTGAAAAAGCATGTGCGAGCAAGGAAGCCTACAAACCTGACTCAGTTACACCAGCTCTGTTAGGAGGAATGGGCCAAAATCCACCCAACTTATTGTGGGAAGCTTGTGGAAGGCTACCGAAACGTTTGACCCATAAACAATTTAAAGGCAATGCTACAAAATACTAATTGAGTGTATGTAAACTTCTGACCCACTGGGAATGTGATGAAAGAAATAAAAGCTGAAATAAATCATTCTCTCTACTACTCTTCTGACATTTCACATTCTTCAAATAAAGTGGTGATCCTAACTGACCTAAGACAGGGAATTGTTACTAGGATTTAATGTCAGGAATTGTGAAAACTGAGCGTAAATGTATCTGGCTAAGGTGTATGTGAACTTCCGACTTCAAATGTACATTTGAAGCAACATTATGATGACTCATTGTCACAATGGTAGGGATTAACTGAGCCTGTTTTGGATCATTTACCAGTCATTGTTTCAACTTAGCCTTGAAATGCGTGGACAGAGTCCAGGAGCCAAGATGATTTGGATGGACTCCAGCATTCCTGTAGAGTATCTTTTGTTTCCAGATGGTGTCAAAGTTATCAATACAAGTGACTCCAGCATAGCTACAGTAGTATTTTAGCCAGATGTGTAATGCCAGTAGTCTGCTGAATCCTTCACACCCTATGATGACAGCTGGTGATTTTGAATGGGCTGGTCACTCAGGCAGCCTCACGTGAGGCTGGGAGGCTGGGAGCTCTGAGGATCTGAACCCGTTGTAGAAGCCACTGGAGAGGGAGACCGAGCCGAGGACGAAGATGCAGGTACCTCCAGATGCGAACTTGATTGGGAAGCCACCAAGGACGAAGGCGCCAGAACTTCTGGATCCAGGACTGCAAAGCTGTTTCTGGTCTGTGTCAGTTCCTGGCTCAACATCTTCATGGTGACCTCCGTTGCCAGAGGACGCCTTCTTCGACTTCCACGGCAAGTGACAAGTACCTCCATGGCTGGTTGGTTGGGTCGAGATCAGCTCCGTTCTCCAGAGAAGGGGGAGACCCCTTCAGGGTTGGAACCCTGCCTAGCACCGGCGAGTTGGCTGTGCAGGGCCGACACAGCGGCGAAACTTCCACCAGACAAGAGCAGCATCCAGCTACTGGGGCGGAAGAAAAATAAAAAGTAGGTGGGCGTGGGTTCCCTAGTAGCTTAATTAGATTTGCTACTTCATTGCTAAGAGTAGGTATTTTGCTCCTGTAGTCCTCTGCAAGCAAGCAGTTCCTACATTGAAAGTCAGCTCAGTCCACATTGTCCCGGAACAAAGCAAAGTAAACAAAGCTGCTGCAACGCTGGAAACATTCAATAGCGGCCTCCATTTGAGATCGCCGAGCCAGCTAGGCTAGCTGGGCTTTCGCGTCTCTCCCCTGTACGGAATCTGGCAGGATCCCGGGACAGACAGCAGCGCTCACAGCAATTTAGCCCAACAGAGCTGCATGATTCAACATAAAATAAGTATATAAAACACTGTCAGCTTTTAAGCTTGAGAGGATCTGTAGAGCAGATAGGTAAGAACTCCCCAAATACAGGTGAGCCAAGCTTGATAGCGTCATTCCCAATTACTCAAGGCTGTAATCGCTGCCAAAGGTGGTTCAACAAAGTACTGAGTAAAGGTTCCGAAAATGTATGATAATGTGGTATGAGTTTTTTACTTTAAATACATTTGCAAACATTTCTAAAAAACTGTTTTTGCTTTGTATTACTTTGGGGGATTGTGTGTAGATTGATGAGGGGGGAAAAACATTGAATCCATTTAAGAATAAGGCTGTAACGTAACTAAAGTCAAGGAGTCTGAATACTTTCCCAATGCACTGTACGCGTGTGTGTTTGGGGGGGGATGAAATTAAGTGTAACCAGTTCAGAAGGGATACGACCAGTTCTACACATGCTTCCTCGATGCCGGATGTCACCAACTCTCATGCGCTGGTGTCTCTCGCTGCTGTAACTAGCTGTTACACTCTATGCTTGCTGTTTCTGATATCCCACCACCAACCCAGCCTCCACCTGTATGGGTTCTGTTTCGTCCATCAGGGGATTTGATATAGCATATCGTGCTCACTGACTGTAGTTATAGTACCATCTTCATATGATGCTTGGCTCTGGCAGTGAGCTACCCTGAAGGAGCAGAGCCCTATTGACAAACCATGCATTGTTATATTTTCTACTGGTTAAATGTACACGTGGGGTTTTCTTTCTGAACATACTTTGCACATAAGGGAAGTGTGCAATCAGGATGGTTTCTCAATTGGTGTGAGGGATGTATTTGTGAGAAATAGAGACAGATAGAAGGACAGAGAAAGAGAGAGAGAGAGGTTGTGCATGTGTTTTTATTCAGTATAGACCTATATCCTAAGACCTACAGTATCAACCATCCTCTCAATACACTATGTTTCCTAGTTAGCAGTGGGGACATCATATTATCACTTACAATCTAGCCTGTGTGGGCTGTCTGTGTGAGTCTGTTGTGGATGGCAACATTCGCAGTGCCTGTTGGCTCATCCTCAGGAATTGCCTGTGTCCATCACTAGAGGGAGTGTTCAGCCTGGGGAAGATTAACACTAACATGGGCCAACGGACAGGATGAGTAGATGGAGCTGGAGTGGTCTGAGACAGGGAGATAGAGGGCTAGGAGAGAGGTTGAGAGGAGAGAGAGAGACAAACATAGAGAGAGAGAGAGAGAGAGAGAGAGAGAGAGAGAGACACACATAGGCACACACACACAAAGACACAAAGACACACACACACACACACACACACACACACACACACACACACACACACACACACACACACACACACACACACACACAACAGAGCCCCACACACACAGAGACAGAGCTACACACACACAGAGAAAGAGAGACACACACACAGAGAAAGAGACACACACACACAGAGACATACAGAGACAGAGATAAATACAGACGGAGACACACACTCAGCACAGAGAGTCATTACTAACTGGAGTTCGCTCATGTTTAATATCCATAGTCTGACTTGCCTACTTAAATAAATAAAATAAATTTAAAAAATAGTCTCTACCACCACTGTCTCAGTCTTGGCCTCAGTCTCTATTTAAATAGCTTCCTCTTGCTCTCTGTCTCCTGTCTCAGGCTGAGGTTGTTCGTTGCCATTCCCGTTCACAGCTCACTTGCCACATATGAAAATATGTATGTGGGTCTAATTGAATTTAGTGATACATGACTTGACAGATAAGGAAGCATTTGTAAAGCAGGCTGGCTATGAAAGATAATGCATTCCAACTGGTAAACAGGCCACTGTCCCTCTGTATTCTTCATTCATATTGTAAGCAGTGTTTCAGCAAGTGCCGGGGAAGTTTGAATGGAATTGGTTTGTTTTGTTAATCTGTATTTACTGATGTGCGATTATTGGAACAGAGCAGGCCTCTCTCTCTCTCTCTCTCTCTCTCTCTCTCTCTCTCTCTCTCATTTACTATTATTTGACCCTGCAGGTCATTTATGAACATTTTGACATATTGATGAACAATCTGGCCTTAATGGCCATGTACTCTTATAATCTCCACCCAGCACAGCCAGAAGAGGACTGGCCACCCCTGGTTCCTTTCTAGGTTTCTTCCTCGGTTCCTGCCTTTCTAGTGAGTTTTTCCTAGCGACTGTGCTTCTACATCTGCATTGCTTGCTGTTTGGGGTTTTCGACTGGGTTTCTGTATAAGCACTGTGACATCTGCTGATGTAAAAATGGCTTTCTAAATACATTTGATTTGATTATAAGAACACAGCAGGCTTTGTGTGATTGCACAAACTGCAGACATTTGTTAGTATGACAGCATGGCTATAGTGTGTTTATGCTTGACTTAACCTGTATTTAAATGTAAATGTATTACATGTACTATACATACATGCAGAATTCAAGCTAAACTTCATTTGAACTCTGCCTGACATTTGACACGCACTGTGTAGAATAGACATTAGTCAAAGCTGCTATGATTTAAACAAAAAAACTCTTCTGGTATTCTAACATCTCAAGATGAACCTAGAAGAAGACAGAGGTTAAAGCGGATGATAATACATCAAAATATATTCATATTTGTTTATTTACCTTCTATCTACCTTTTCTTCTTACTCAACAGGAACGGCATTAATATCATATTTTGTGTCATCGCCATGCCAGCTGCAATAGCCATAGAAATTTATGAGACGCTATTGCTGCAACTTGTGCGTGTCCGAAGTTGTCAGCGACATTTTTATTAAAAAAATGTATTGTTGTAATTTTACCCCATTTTCCTGATATACAATTGCAGTCTTGTCTCATTGCTGCAACTCCCCAACAGGATCAGGAGAGGCGAAGGTCAAGTCATGCATCCTCCGAAATCTCGCCCGCCAAGCCACGCTGCTTCTTACAGTTTTTTTTCGATTGCTAAACGACAGTGGGCACAACTGGAGTCACATGTGCAAAACTCTAACTACAGTCTGCACTACCAACAGTCACCTGAGCTAAACAGTTCACATCACCTGCAAAACTCATTCCAAGCAACACAACTCTTAACACATGGCTCAAAACACGTTCAGTGCAGCCAAACACTATGCACAACCCTCACCGAGATAACACACACTGTCACTCAGAACACACTGAGAGTAAAAACACTAGCATCAAACACCAATACAGAAAATACAAACTTTTCATCTTTACAGTTTGAACAATTTCAGTGACTTCATACAAAGTAATATTTTCTTCAAAGAAAAGAGTGACATTCTTTCACATGATTTATAATTTTTTTTAGAACATAACAATTCTTTAAGGTAAATGAAAATTAGCAGTTTGCTTCAATAGTCTGTAGTAATTTACGGAATTACAGTATTGAGAAAAAAAAGGTAGAAACTAAAAGTACATACTGTAATTCGAACAAATAATTGAGGGGCTAATCCTGCCTCTCTCTAGCATCAGGCCACAGGTTTTCTTCAACATCACATCTAATGTTTTCTCTTGCCATGCACCTGGGGAAGAACCTTCTTGAGTGCCTTATCCATCCCTGGCAGTCCTCTGGACTTGTGTCCTCACATCCGGCACGCATGGCTTCCAAAAGAGACATTTGGTCATGTGGGTGGTGACCAAACACTTTCCACCTCCAGGCAGAGAAAAAATCCTCTATTGGGTTGAGGAAGGGTGAATATGCAGGCTGGTACAAAACCATACATCTGTGATGTGCTGCAAACCAATCTGTGACAGCTGCAGAGTGGTGAAAAGCAACGTTATCACAAACTATGACAGAAACTTGGGGGTTTCTTACTGGCTCCCCCTGTTCTGCTGGCACCAGCTGAGCATAGAGCTGTTATAGGAAAGCTATAAGCCTTTCTGTGTTGTATGGGCCAATGAGTGGTGAGTTGAGAAGCAAACCATCATTGGCCATTGCAGAACACATGGTGATATTTCCCCCCCCTTTGGCCTGGATCTTCCACAGTAGCCCTTTGACCTATAACATTCCTTCCTCTGCACCGTGTTTTGGCAAGGTTAAATCCAGCTTCATCGATAAATACAAATGAATGTGGTCTTTCCAGTGCTTCCACCTCCATTACTCTCTGAAAAACAGTAAGTGCACAGTTTTACTGTAGAAATGCTAGTGTTTTTTTTTACTGTAAATATTTTGTATAGCTGTGTACGTAACCTCAGACGTCTTACCTGGACATATTGGTATCTTTGCTCTTTTACCCGTTCACTGTTTCTCTCGAACGGTACAGTGTATAACTGTTTCATTGTAACTTGGTGTTTCTTTAGGACTCAAGCAATAGTTGTTGTGCTGACAGAATTAACATTTTCAAATATATCATTATCAGCCAGCACTCTATCTTGAATCTCCCGCAGTTTTATTGCATTGTTGACAACAACCATGTCAACAATAGCATTTTCCTGCGCATCTGAAAATATTTTTCCTCTTCCCCCTGTTGGGGGCAGCCTTTGGGTCCTGTTGTAAAAATATATTTTACAGTCAAACTTACTGTAATATATATCTGTGTAAATATTCTATAATTGCAATACAAAATAGATTCCTGTAATGTTTTCATTTACTGTAAGGATGTAACTCTCACCTGTTGGCATGATGGAAGATTCACATTACAGATGCCACCATGGCTCTTTGCAGATTGGGTTGCACCCTCAACCCTGCCTCTCTCAATGAGAGACCATGGTTCACGACATGGTCTATAAGTGTAGCCCTTATTTCATCTGAAATAACAGCTCTTTGTCTTCTTTGTCTTCCTCCACGCATCCGCCCTCTCCCTGCCACCCTTCTCTCTCCACGAACCCATCTTCCTTGTTCCATTTCCAAAATGAGTCTTTCTGAGCTCTACCTATATATACTGTAATATGTGTGTGTGTTCACTAACAAGTCTAAAACAAGACACCTGCTTAGCCTTTCAGCTGAAATTGCAATCAGCAGTGTTTGAAAGGCACAAGGCTGAAATCTATTCCGTTTTGAATGTGTGGTTCACAGTTTTGACAGCAGTGTGTTAGCATTTGAACAAAGTGCTGTAAATCCACAGTGTTGTGCAGGTTGTGGTTAAAGTCATGGGATAAGTGTGTAGAGTTTTGAAAACTGTGTTCAAGCAATGAAAAATGAACTAGAGTTTGGTCCACATGAACTGCTGCTGTGCAGACTGTAGTTAGCAATCAAAAAAAACTGTAACATCCGCTCACTTAACTCTGCAGCAGCACCACTGTACCGGAGGAAACACCATTCAACTGACAATCGAGGTCAGCATGCGAGCGCCCGGGCCACCAAATGGAGTCACTAGAGTACGAGGAGCCAAGTTAACCACCCCAGCCAAACCATCCCCCTAACCCGGAACGCCAATTGTGCTTCGCCAAATGAGACTCCCAGTCACAACACACCCTGGGATTGAACCCTAAGCTGTAGTGACACCGCAACACAGTGCCTTAGATCACTGCACTACTTGGGAGGCCCAGCAACAACAATTACCCCCCCTCCCGAGCTCAGAGTGATGGGCACCAAAGAGCTGCTGTGATGTCAGACAGGGCCGGGTCAAACCATTCACTGACATGCCGAGGGAGGTTGGGAGCACCACAGTGTAGAAAACCTCAGGAGTGGGTCCTAATACAGTAAACAGTATTAGACATGATGCTACATACTGGGTGTTAGGTATGTGACGGTCATGGATTTTTGGGTGGTGGTTATCTGTCAGATAAATGACCGGGGTCACGTTATAAAATTAAACATATATACATTGGGGTCTGAAAATATGGACAATTTCGATAAAGATGGACACTAATGACTGAATACTGTTATAAATTAATATTCTAAAAACTGAGCTATATATACTGTATGCTAAAAACAGTTGGAAAATGATCTAATTTTAAGCTAAATACAAATGCTCAGAGAAAGAGATTTTGTTTAACAAGTAATTCAGTTTTTCTCATAAAGGTAGGGGTAAGCATTTTTTTAAACGACCAAAAGATTCTTATATGTTTGGAATGTTTAGTCCCACGTATATTCCTAGCACAAAAGTACTACATCAAGCTTGTGACTCTACAAAGTTGTTGGATGCATTTGCAGTTCATTTTGGTTGTGTTTCAGATTATTTTGTGCCCAATAGAAATTCATCGTAAATAATGGATTGTGCCATTTTTTTAAATGTTACTGTAAGTAAGAATAGAATACGTTTCCAAACGCTTCCACATTAATGTAGAGGCTACCATGATGACGGATAATCCTGAATGAATCGTGAAGAGAGAAAGTTACATAGGGTCAAAGATCATACCCCCTAAGACATGTGGGACGGCAGGTAGCCTAGTGGTTAGAGCATTGGGCCAGTAACAGAAAGGTTGGTGGATCGAATCCCCGAGCTGTCAAGGTCAAAATCGGTCGTTCTGCTCCTTAACAAGGCAGTTAACCCACTTTTCCTAGGCTGTCATTGTAAATAAGAATTTGTTCTTTTGTCCCTTGTTATCGTAATGGTGAGAGGTTAGCATGTCTTGGGGGTATGATCTTTGACCCTCTGTATAATTTCTGTTGAAACGGTTAGGACAGTTATTTTATTTTCATGACAGTCTTCATCCATAATCTGCGGTTTCACGATTAAACAATTAGCGTGCCAGTCCTAGGTGTTATGACAGTAGGCCTACTGTAGGAGAGATGTGCTCTAGTATGTTGTATTTCTATTTACATTCACGATTCATTCGACACAGTCGATAAAGAAGGCAAACAAGCCAGCTTAACTGAAAAACTGAAAAACGAACCAACAACAGCCCCCGTCATAGAGCTCACAGAGCATCCGATGCTTACATTTGATCACAAAAGATTGAAAAAAAAAACAGTCAACGAGAGAACTATCTTATTTTTTATCAAATGCTTATCAAGAGGGAAGTCTTTGAAACAAAATAAACTACCGGTGTTCCTTAGGAGGGCTGTGTGGGGCTGCTGAATACACACATGCACACACAGACACACACACACACACACTCATACACTCATACACACACACACACACACACAAACACACACACACACATACACACACACACACACATACACACACACACACACACACACACTCACACACACACACACACACACACACACACACACACACAGAGAGACACAGACACACATTTGGAGATATACATTTAAAAGATCTGAAAAAACGGTGGATCTGGGAAGTATCATTTCCTGCTTCGCTGCACTGTAGCATCATGGGATGTCTAATTCAGTGGAGTGGAAGCAGACAAAGAGAAGCGCAAATCAAGGCATTCTATTGCACACACACACACACAACAAGTAAAGACACAGAGAAACACATACAAAGAGAAACCACACACAGGAACATTTTGAAACACACACACACACACACACACACACACACACACACACACACACACACACACACACACACACACACACACACATAGAAACCCACAAACAAACAAACACACACACACAAACTCAAGTACACAACACACACACAGAAACGCACACAGCCCACAATGCCTCAGCCATAATTTAAAATGACATATTAAGCGCTTAAAAGTGACTCTGGAAATCTGATTGGGAAGTAGAGGGAACTAAGTAAGAACATTGGGGGTCAAATCTAGATGTAGAATCTCTGTCACTACAGTCTCTGTCTTAATCATCTCCATCTCGCACATGTCAAACGCATGTGTTGCCTATATGATCAGTCATATGTGTCTGTACATATATACATGTGTAGCCTACAGAGTGTGGAGGAATTCAATTCACAACTCCATATCTAGTGTAGTGCTTTGGTTCTGAACCCTATTGAGTCCCCATCTTCAAAAGAGGATTCCACTGTACAACCCCACATACAGTGTCGCATTGTCTAATGATTGGAGACAGGCACAGGGGGTTTTATTTACTCCACCCAAGAAAAAGAGCGAGGTGTAAACCTCTAAACACCATCTGTAAAACAAGTGTACAATAACATGTAGCATGGAAGCCGATACAACAGCACAAGTACTCACAGGACTAACGGACATGGTAACAATAACCGACAAGGACAATGGGGAACAGTGGGCACAAATATAACATACTAATCAGGGGGAATGGGAACCAGGTGTGCGTAATGAGACAAGACTGTCCGGGGTTGGTGGTAATGAATCCAGTTCAGTGACGCCTAGAAGGCCGACCTAGACCTCCGGAGCTGGAGAACGGAATGAACAGTCCCTGGGGATCCGTGACATACAGTATGGATTCACTATCTGTAAAGAGTATCCCACCGTACAATCCTACATACAGTATGGATTTACGATCTGTAAATTAGTATTTCACTATACAATCCTACATACAGTATGGAGTCACTATCTGTTTAAGAGGATCCCACTGTACAATCCTACATACAGTATGGATTCACTATCTGTAAAGAGGATCTCACTGTACAATCCTACATACAGTATGGATTCACTATCTGTTTAAGAGGATCCCACTGTACAATCCTACATACAGTATGGATTCACTATCTGTAAAAGAGGATCCCACTGTACAATCCTACATACAGTATGGATTCACTATCTGTAAAAGAGGATCCCACTGTACAATCCTACATACAGTATGGATTCACTATCTGTAAAAGAGGATCCCACTGTACAATCCTACATACAGTATGGATTCACTATCTGTTAAAGAGGATCCCACTGTACAATCCTACATACAGTATGGATTCACTATCTGTAAAAGAGGATCCCACTTTACAATCCTACATACAGTATGGATTCACTATCTGTAAAAGAGGATCCCACTGTACAATCCTACATACAGTATGGATTCACTATCTGTTAAAGAGGACCCCACTGTACAATCCTACATACAGTATGGATTCACTATCTGTAAAAGAGGATCCCACTGCTCAATCCTACATACAGTATGGATTCACTATCTGTAAAAGAGGATCCCACTGTACAATCCTACATACAGTATGGATTCACTATCTGTAAAAGAGGATCCCACTGTACAATCCTACATACAGTATGGATTCACTATCTGTAAAAGAGGATACCACTTTACACTCCTACATACAGTATGGATTCACTATCTGTAAAAGAGGATCCCACTGTACAATCCTACATACAGTATGGATTCACTATCTGTAAAAGAGGGTCCCACTGTTCAATCCTACATACAGTATGGATTCACTAAATGTAAAAGAGGGTCCCACTGTTCAATCCTACATACAGTATGGATTCACTATCTTTAAAAGAGGATCCCACTGTACAATCCTACATACAGTATGGATTCACTATCTGTAAAAGAGGATACCACTTTACACTCCTACATACAGTATGGATTTACTATCTGTAAAAGAGGATCCCACTGTACAATCCTACATACAGTATGGATTCACTATCTGTAAAAGAGGATCCCACTGTTCAATCCTACATACAGTATGGATTCACTATCTGAAAAATAGTATCCCACTGTTCAATCCTACATACAGTAAGGATTCACTATCTGTAAAATAGTTTCCCACTCTTCAATCCTACATACAGTATGGATTCACTATCTTTAAAAGAGGATACCACTGTTCAATCCTACATACAGTATGGATTCACTAAATGTAAAAGAGGATCCTACTGTTCAATCCTACATACAGTATGGATTCACTAAATGTAAAAGAGGATCCCACTGTACAATCCTACATACAGTATGGATTCACTATCTGTAAGAGGAACCCACATTCCTCTTCCATGTCTGCTGTCTGTTTCCCTGCAGCACTGACACTACGCTCAGAGGCTGAAACATCTGTCACATGGAGTTTACTTTCACGGAGAGGGTTACATTGTGGTTTCGGTACACAGTACAGTAAGCCACAAATTGTCCAGAATCTGTGATTATTGTTTTGGCAGAACGAGTGGTGGAGAGTATTAAAACGTTACATACAGTGAAGTAAGCAAATGACGACACCACCATGGTAGTGATGTTGGTGACCCCAACGTTAACTTCTTTTAATCATGTTCATTCAAATGGGTTGGAGGGGTGGTGGTGGTAGGTATGTGTGTGCGTGTGTGCGGGTTAGGCCTTGTGTGTGTGTGTGGCCGTAGCTCAGTGTGTGTGCGTGTGTGTGTGTGCGTGCATGCGATACTCCTGAATCCATTCCTTCCGTGCTGAATTAAGTCAATGGTGTCTTCTTGGGAGTAAACATTAAGCTTAACTCGGCATGCACAGTCTAACTCTTCCACAAATGCTTGCCAGTAGTCTGCCATATGACAGCAATCCAGCAAGGTTAAGCAGCAGCATATGGTTCCTGAAGGAGAGAATCTGTGTGAATTGGCTATACTCTCCAAGTCCCCAAAAGGACGAGGAACTCAGGCAATAAACTTATCTGTGGATTATTATTGAATTCCATCTATTTCATCTATTTTTTTTTTATCTATTTTTTCACTCCTATAATTTTTTCTCGTGGTCTTCTCTCTTCTCCGTTTCTTTCTCCTCTTTCTCTCCTCCCTCTCCTCCTATTCCTTTTCCTCTTCTCCTTCCTTCTCTCCTCCAAGTGTCCTTCAATTTCTGTGTTAGACATCAAGTGCCTGTCTTATTCATTGGAATGACCTTGAGTACGATGTCTTTCTATTTCCACATTAATGATCAACTCCTTCACCAGAGAGCAGTTGGCTACACTTGAGGAAACGTGACTTTCACCCTCATCGGAAGAAACGGCATACCTGTTGAGCCAAATTGAAATGTTTTTCATTTGACAGACTGTGGCCATTTTCTCCCAGGGGATGGTGGGTAAATTAGCTTTCAAAACAAGGATGTATATACTGTAACTACAAATGAAGTACTACAGTAGCCCCTAACAGCCAATGTATTCAGCACCTTTACCTGAGGCTTCTGCTGGCCAATCACTGCTTTGGGTTTGCCTCTCAAGCTTGCCCTAACGTTTGGCTTGCTCTACCTCACACTCAACGACAATGCCATCTGATATTATCAAAAGCCTCAAAGCAATCGTACTATAGGTAATTCAATTTACGAATTTGGCCCATATTGTCAAATATGCAATATGCAGGAAAATAGGGCCAGAGAGAGAGAGAGAGAGAGAGAGAGAGAGAGAGAGGTTGAGAAACCTGTTGGACAAAATTGTGCCTCAGGTTCTTGATTCGGTTTGTGTCTAACAATATCCATACACGCGGAACAAACATTGCATGCATCACAAAGTCTGTGTTGGGAGCCTCCCCCAGTTCAACGAGTCATTAATCTCTGTCCTTTCTCTTCAAGCCTCTTGCAGCTATATCATCATAAATCCACTATTGGGATGAAAGATTAGGGAGCCAAGATGTAGGGGGCTTTGCAGTCTTCCCCCACAATGCATGGACCATGTGTCCTAAAACTTAAGTTCCAATGAAGTTTCTAGTATGGAATAAACTGTTTTATTTCTGTTCACCCTTCCCAGCGGGCAAAACTGGTTGAGATAACGTCATTACAACCGTCATTATTACGTTCGTTCAACCAGTTTTACACAGTTTTGCCCACTGGGTTTCTTCTAAGAGTGTGGATCCTTTTTCTCTATTTCATCAGTTTCCATGTTGTAAACATGTATGACAAAACTGGATCTCTGGACTTCGAGAAAGAGAGAGAGGAGGACAGAGAAGGGAGAGAGAGAGAGAGAGAGAGTCAGATCACATTAGAAATGCTCCCCAATGGCCACATTTTCACAGGTAGCCAAATTCTGATTTTCTTTCCCACTAATTGGTTATTCGACCAATCCCATCAGATCTTTTCACATCAGATCTTTTTCAGAGCTGATCTGATTGGTCAAAAGACCAATTTGTTCAAAATTATCAGAATTTGGCTCCTTGTCTAAATGCAGCCAACGGGGGATCAAATCAAATGAAATTGTATTTGTCACATGCTTCGTAAACAGCAGGTGTAGATTAGCAGTGTAATTACTTACTTACGGATCCTTTGCCAACAATGCAGATAATTTTTGGTTGTCAAAATAATAGAAAAATAATAACACAAGAAATAAATACACAATGAGTACTGATAACTTGGTTATATGCAGTACACGGGTTGATGTGCAGGGGTACGAGCTCATTGAGGTACAGTAGATATGTACAAGTAGGGAATAAGTATAGGTAGGGAAGAATAAGTGACTAGGCAACAGGATTGATAATAAACAGTAACAGGATGTGGTGTACAGTCTGTCTCTGTCCCGGGAGGCTGTGGTAGCATAGGATATTGGCTCGGAGCATGAAGGGGAGGATCACTGCGGGAGAGAGGGAAGATTGTTTTAGAACTGTCCTGGTAATTAACCACCGTTGTACAGAGTAAACCTCTCTCCTCTCCTCCGCTCAGCTCCTCTGATCATCCCTCCATCTCTCCCCTCTGTCTCTCTCTTTCTCTTCTGTTCTCCCTCTTTTTATCTATTCTCTTTCTTTCTCTTGTTCTCTTCTGCTTTCTCTCTTTTTAACTTTCTCTCTTTCCCTCTCTTTCCTTCTCTATTTATTTTCCCTCACTCTCTCTTTCCGCTCTCCCTCTCATTTTCTAAGTGGGGAAAGGAAAGGAGGCCAAACAAAGGGTATTAATCTAGCCTTGTAATTAACGAGGACCTTCAGGTTTTCGCTGGTATATTTGATACGTCTTCAAATTCTATGAAACTCCTGATTTTGCGTAAAGGTACCTTGCAGTTAATTACTGCATGTTAATTATTTTGGAGTTATACTTCACCATTTTTAGATCAAGGTCAGTGATTGATATATTGGGGTTACCGGTGACTTAAATTTCACCACGGTTTTTAATCATGCAGTGATACCTGTTTGAGCTACATAATGGTGTGCTGTAGTCAGGGGAATTCAGCCCAGGCATTTTATCCACATCAGCCTACATCACAGTGCGCGTTACCAACAAGCAGTGAGTGAGGTGACAATGTAGAATGTGCTCTTTCTACTGTACGATTATTGGCACCCTTTCCATTTTACGATCCATCATCTTGTTTGTCTTACTGATGACAGAGTCGCAGCAGGTCTCTTTGCTGATGCCATGTCACATTTTAGTTTAATTTTTTTGTGTGTGTGTGTCAACCACCTACAAAATGGTCCAGCCCATCTGTCATTTGCCAGAATTGCCAGATGGCCAATCCACCCCTGGCTGGAGTATGCCTATGTGGTATCCAGATGATATTGATGTTGCATTTCGGTTATAGAGTACTGCATGACATCCACATATTTCATGTAACAAGACGCATGAAAATACGAATCTGAGGATAGGCCTAGATTCTCATGTTTCGGGCCATAGATAAAGGTATGATGCTATAGTTTCATGTTATCCATCCAACTTGGAGAACAACTGACATTACGGCGATATACTCAATCCAGTGATGTTCCCTCTTTGATGCCATAGCAGTACATGACTGTTGGCACTCAGAACTTCTTAAACTGTATTTATGAAGGAGGGAGGGGGAGAGAGAGAGGGAGTAAGAGAGTCCTGTGGGAAGTAGCGAGGGAGGTTGTAGCTGATAGTTCCTCTACCCCCCTAGGCTAGCTACCTAAAGGTCTTCCTTCCATCAGTCAAATAGAACGCTGACGCACAATCAAGCTCCTCTCATCTCCTTTCATGTACCTGCTGCTGCTCGCTAGAGGACAGGTACAACGTTGCAATGTGGCTTTTCACTCCTGTTGTGAACTGTACTGGTCCACATACAACATCTTGGATACAGGATGATATTACAGTAGCTCTTACATTCTATACGGGTTTCACTCTGTCTTGATCACTGTTATGTAATCCTGGTCCTGGGGACCCACAGTAAGTGCAGGGTTTTGTTCCAGCCTAGCACTAACACACCTGATTGCACTAAACATCTAATCATCTAATCACCCTTGTAAAGTTAAATCAGGTGATAGTGCAGGGCTGAAATAATAGTCTGTGTGTCTCCATGGCCAGAATGGGACAACATTGATCTAGATAGTACACCATGTTATTATAATCATACATGGAGGGACATTCTGTGATTTGTTCAAAACACCTGGCAGACACTAATTCAGTTTAAACCACAAAGTTGTTGCATATTTGTGTCATTTGAACCACCTTGCTATGCCATTCAAAAGTTTGGGGTCACTTAGAAATGTCATTGTTTTTGACAGAATAGCACATTTTTTGTCCATTAAAATGACATCAAATGGATCAGAATACAGTGAAGACATTGTTAATCGGTGTAACGACTGATGTCGGGAGAAGGAGAAGAGGACCAAAGTGCAGCGTGGTACGTATTCATAATCATTTTAATAAAGATGAATACTGAACAAAAAACAACAAACCGACAAACGAACAGTTCTGTAAGGTGCAACAAAAAAACACTAAACAGAAAATAACTACCCACAACCCATTGTGGGAGAACAGGCTGCCTAAGTATAGTTCTCAATCAGAGACAACGATTGCCAGCTGCCTCTGATTGGGAACCATACCAGGCCAAACACATAGAAATAGAAAACATAGAACACAAAACATAGAATGCCCACCCCAACTCACGCCCTGACCAAACTAAAATAGAGACATAAAAAAGGAACTAAGGTCAGGACGTGACAAACGGCAGCTTTTTTATGGATTATCTACATAGGCGTACAGAGGCCCATTATCAGCAAGCATCACTCCTGTGTTCCAATGGCACATTGTGTTAGCTAATCCAAGTTTATCATTTTAAAAGGCTAATTGATCATTGGAAAACTGTTTTGCAATCATGTTAGCACAGCAGAAAACTGTTGTCCTGATTAAAGAAGCAATAAAACTGCTATGTACTATGCTTCCTTAACAACGTCCACTGTCATTACTCTTGCTCAGCACAACATAACAGCATGTGAAGCAAAATGACATCCCAAAATGCTTTTTAACATTAAACCATTGTTCCTTTGAAACAATAGCCAACAATAACCAACCTCTTAATACATGGAATAAAGTTTTTGCCTGTAGCTTTTATTTTAATTAATTTAATGAAACATATTAACAACTTTCCTCAATAGTTTATTCCCCATGTTTACATATACAATCCACAGCAATACAAACTGCATGCGAGCTTTGAGGAAAAAAAGGCTGGTTTGGTAACTGTTAATTATTGTCCTTTTGTTATGTAGACCAAACAAAATGAATGCTCCTAGGAGAACATACTAGCAACAACAGGAGGATGTCGTTTCTTGTGGGCAGAATCATAATGACTGGGAAATAAATATATAATATAAATATAGAATGTGATCTCTTCATTAATTGTAGCAGGGAGCCTGCTGAGAAGAGTTTCCTATCACATCGCACCAACACTGCCACCCTCTCTCGTCATATTGGAGGAATTTGAGGAAGGAATGGGGGGGTCGGGGGGAGAGGGTGTTTGTGTGTGTGGTAAGCGGACTCATTGGCACATTTGCTCATCTCTAGAATGTATTTATCAAACAATTATTTACCTGATATTTTCAACTATTTTTACATGTTGAAATGGTTGTTTATTGTGATGTTTTGAAGTGTTAGTGTATGGGGTACTGATGTTAGATAATGTGTGGGGTATTGATGGTGGATTCTGTATGGGGTATTGATGGTGGATACTCTATGGGGTATTGATGGTGGATACTGTATGGGGTATTGATGGTAGATACTGTCATGACGTTGCCCTCTTTGGGTACAGCAAGCCCCATCCCCCTCTCCCTGTCTCCTACACCCAGGCTGCTGTGGTCAGAGAGAGGTCGTAAATTCCTGTAGGAGATTATCTCCTCATGGCCACAGTATAGAGACAGGGTGAATTTTCATAGAAGAGAACAAAGGAATTTCTTCCACCTCACAGAACTTGAGGTCCGAACCACATTTATGTTCTGGAGAAGGTATAAAAGATTGGTGAAGAATCCAGCTACGAACTGGTCCGTTTGGTACAATTTTGTGAAACATGGGAGACAATACGGCCACATTACCATAACGCTGTTTATATAATAGCCTCAGATATGAGGCTTACATCTAATTGTTGTATAAGATGAATGAGTGTGGATGATACTGTTTGTGAAATTGTGTAATGTGATTTTGGACTGTTTAATGAAGGAAACTCCAATTCCCTTTGGAGTTTAACAAAATCAGAGGACCGCCCACGAGCACAGTTATGGTCAGGCATCCTGGGACAGGCCTTTTTCTTCTCTCCTGAATAAAACCCCCACTTTGAGAATTCCTCAACAGACCATGTTTCTCTCCATTACAAGAGGACAAAGGTTGCAGACCAGCTTACCTCGATAATGAGAGGGCCAGGGTTTGAGACGATTGCTGAATCTTTTATCCATCCCACGTGGTTAAACTCTTAGATTATCGATACTGACAGAATAAGAACAAGTCTTTGATATTAATTACTAGTCTGCAGCTAGGAATTCGGTATCATTGAACGCGAAGAACGACAACTGCCAAAACATCTATCCATAACGACATGAATGAATGTCACTCTGAACTATCCATTCTAACCACGACAGAGAGGGCGGGCAAACTCTCCAACAGAAACAAACTTTTCAACAGAGACCCCGACTACACACTGAGTGTAAATATATATATTGATTGCAATTGTTCCCGAATGAGTGAGCATTCATGTGCAAAGGATTAGCATTTCAATTGTTATAATTATCAACTATGTGTTGTCTTATCTTCCTTTTGTACACCATGCCGCAATGCCAGTTTATCCCACTATGGAAACTCCGTTATCATCAGACTGGGTTTGTGCAGATAACCAACAATTTACGACGTTTGGAATGAGACTAACGTGAGGTAAAATAAAGAAGAATTCATTCATCAGAAGACTATTGATCAGATATGAAAATATCTGAAAAGTTATATTAGGAAAATTATAACTTTGTAATCTGAATATTTTCCTTGGTGCCCCGACTTCCTAGTTAATTACAGTTACATGATTAATCAGTTTAATCGCATAATAATAATTACAAGAGTCATTTGATAAAGATTAATCTTCAGTTTAATGATGCCAAAGACACGACAATACTGTATGAGGTATTTATGGTAGATACTGTACTGTATGTGGTATTGATGATGTATTCCGTATGGGGTATTGATGGTAGATACTGTATGAGGTATTGATGGTAGATACTGTAAGGCAATTGATGGTGGAGATGCTTTAGAGATGGAAAACGTAGTGGCAACATGGGAAAATGTACAGAGATATGCATAGATAGGTCTAACACCTTTTGAAAAAACTTTGTTGTCATCAGTCTGCCATTGTTGTCATTAGTCTGCTCGAAGTCACAAAGTGCTCTAAGTTCAGTTGGTGTCCACTATCTACAGCTAAAGCAGACCATAACACTATAAGTATGATCTATTCTAGCCTAACAGTCTAAGTGACCCAGGTCACACATTCACAAAGTGACTCAGCACAATGCTGATCTAGGATCAGCCCCCCCCCTTCTTAATCGTGATTTAAAAGGCTAAATGGGTCCTAGATCAGTACTCCTACTCAGTGGTGTAAAGTACAGTACTTAATTAGAAAAGCTTAAAAGTACTTAGAACATGGTGTAGTTTTTAGGGGTATATAAAAAAAAAGACAAATAATAAATGTGCCGTCGGGTTTTCTTAATATAAGGTATTTGAAATTATTTAAACTTTTACTTTTGGTACTTATGTATATTTTAGTAATTCCATTTACTTTTGATACTTAAGAATATATATAACCAAATACTTCTAGACTTTTACTCAAGTAGTACTGGGTGACTTTCACTTTTACTTTAAGTATTTTCTATTAACGTATATTTACTTTCACTCAAGTATGAAAATTAAATACTTTTTCCACAACTGCTCCTTCTCTGAGATGCTTCGTTTATACAGGTCCAGGAAACTAGTCCAACAAGTAAACACTGTTTTCCAGGATCCGTCTGTTTCTTTAAATACCAATTTGTATTCTTGGCTTGGGTGTAAGACAAGGCTGGCAGTGCTTTGCTCTCAGTCTGGCAAAGTAGGCCTTCATTCTGGGAGCATATCCACTCAGTTTCACTAGGTGGTGCAGCAATTAACTATACACAGTGAAACTGGCATACTTGCTCTTTATTTAAAATCTTCTCTGTAGACAAATGGCTACTTTGGAGTGAAGATGTGAAGGAAAACTTCATGTGATTAAGGTAGATTGACATGTAGATTGACATCAGGGAGGCAATTAAAGCCTACAAAAAAGCAAAGTAACATATATGAAAAAACTTCTTTGCATTTCCATACATTGAATGACTAGAGTATGTATTGTGGATTCTTTGAAGAAACACCACTTTCTTTCAGACTTGGAAATAACAATGTTTATTGCTGAATGTTGGCTTCTGAAGGGCTCTATATGGGCTACATTCAAGTTGACAACAGAGACCTATGAAATACAGAGTCAAATTTAGACTGTTGCCGTGACAATCTGACTAGCGGTTAGCTCCAGTACCCGTGTTAGTGTTTTCTTCATGCAGATCTCCTGTGGACTGTCACATTGTTAGTCATTTTTAAATGTAAAATTTAACCTTTATTTAACTAGGCAAGTCAGTTAAGAACAAATTCTTATGTACAATGACGGCCTACACCGGCCAAACCCGGACGACGCTGGGCCAATTGTGTGCTGCCCTATGGGACTCCGGATTGTGATACAGCCTGGATTGACTCCCCTCCTACTGCAATTTGCACTTAATGACTGAAGTATCTTCCCACTTGAGGAATATCTCTTCTGAAAGGGCTGGCCAGCTGTGATAATGTCATATAAATTATTCCTGTGCTCACAGACACAGAAGAGTGTTCGTTGGAAATTCGTTGGAATCGGAAACCGTCTTGGCAAGTTATCTGCTTACTTTTTTTTCAAGAGAAAGCACGCTGTGTTTATGAGTGAACTTGGCCTCAGTGGCAAGATTGTTTTCTTTCATGTGTTGTTGTTGACCCTGGGTGCCCTTTGTGCTTCTGAAATTGTCCCATAATCACTATATAGTACACTACTTTTGACCTGGGCCCAAAGGGATCTGAAAGTAGTGCACTTCATAGGGAGTCATTTTGGACACAGGCAACCTGGGAAATAGTTACAGGGGAGAGGAGGGGGATGAATGAGCCAGTTGGAAGCTGGGGATGATTAAGTGGCCATGATGGTATGAGGGTCAGATTGGGAATTTAGCCAGGACACCAGGGTTAACACCCCTACACTTAGAATATCTTTAGTGACTTTAGAGTGTCAGAACACCCGTTTAATGTCCCATCCTGATGACAGCACCTTACACAGGGCAATGTCACCAATCACTGCCCTGGGGCATAGGGATCTCCTTAGACCAGAGGGAAGAGTGCCTCCTACTGTCTTTCCAACACCACTTCCAGCAGCATCTGGTCTCCAATCCAGGGACCGACCAGGACCAGCTCTTCTTAGCTTCAGAGGCAAGCCAGCAGGATTACTCAGTCAGTCACCTCAGTGAACATTTTATTTTCCCGTTATGCTCGGCGGTGCAAGTGCACACAGAGGACTGACAATGGGCATTCTAATGACTCCCCACACTGATTAGCTTGATAATTTAATTCAAATGGAATAATCACCAAAAATAATGAGCAATTAAACACAGTATTTTTAAGTACTGTGCTTCATTTGACTCTTTAAAAGCTTTAATTTGTCCACATTTCATTGTACATTAATCATGGTTCTAAAGCAGAATCAGATGTCCAATCATATGTAGGCAACAGTAACATCATACCATTATTCAATATACTGTTACAGTTTTCTTCCGGTGAATGAGAGGAGGACCAAAATGCAGCGTGGTTATTTGTACACATCTTTAATAAAGATGAAAACACAAACAGTGTACAAAAACAATAAACATGAAAAACCTAAACAGCCTTATCTGGTGCAAACACAGACAGGAACAGTCACCCACAAAACACTCAAAGAATATGGCTTCCTAAATATGGTTCCCAATCAGAGACAACGATAAACACCTGCCTCTGATTGAGAACCACTTCAGGCAACCATAGACTTTTCTAGACAACCCCACTATACCACAATCCCAACACCTACAAAAACCCCAAGACAAAACACACCCCATAATAAACCCATGTCACACCCTGGCCTGACCAAAATAATAAAGAAAACACTAATACTAAGACCAGGGCGTGACAGAACCTCCTTTCTCTTTTCTCCTCCTAATCTTCTTTCTTTCTTTCCCTCTGTATCTGTCCTCTTCTTCCTACTTCTCCTCTCCTAATACTATGTACGTATTAAAAGGATCATACAGACACAAGCTTCCCTGGAGTTTTGACTGAACACACTCTCCTCTTTGATTGTTTCACACAAGCCAGGCTCTTTTGAATTATGTCAACTCGACTCATTAAAAGTCAGACTAGACTAATGGACGTGTAGAATTCTATGACTCAACTGGGCTGCAGGTCTGGCCTGGGCTGGAGGTCTCTACTCTACAGAGAAAGATCATCTCTCTGTATCTCTCACTCTCTGTTTCTGTCAGACCGGCCCTCTCTGCTCCCATTCAACTTGATACAAAGTAGTTGTGATTATCCTGGACATTCATGTTTCCTCTCCTCCCCCTCTATAGGCCTGAGGAGAAGCCTGGTTTAGAGTTGTGTGAGGTGAATGGTCAAATCTAAATGGTAAATCTACATATTTTAAAACCAAGAGACAGAGACAGGCGCTTCTTCATTAGATAACCACTGACGGGGGACTCATTAAATAAACAGTTCAGCCCGCATACTGTTCGGTCCCCAGTATCGATTCAGTTTATACCCATAGTCAAGCCCTCTGTCTTACATAATGTAGGACTAATGGAGTGGGTATGAAGTTGACATGAAATAAAACAACGGAAGTGTTGGTTATATTGACAACATCATGTTGTTCAAGGTTGATGATCTTGAAAATGATGCTTTCTATAAGATCCTTGCACTTGTATGTTGCGGTTCAGAAAGGCGGGACTAAATACTGTCCTTCCTGTAGCACCTCTTCTTTATTAGGTAATATCATGCTGAACTAATAGAACACGGACATGACCCCCGTCTCTGAGGGTGTCTCAAGGAAAGTGGGATGTGCAAAAAAACACATTTCCAATTCACAAGTGTATTACAGTTTTTCTCAATTTCTTTGGTTCAATTCTCAAAGGATAATTATTTTTTTTAAATCTCTGAACAATTAGTTTCTTGTTCACACCGGATTTGAAGTTCTTATTCATTTAAGCAAATTGCACGTGTATTGGCACGTGTGCAAAACAGTAAGGACAATTGTCTACAATTTGCCCAATAACTACTTGCACATGGCTTGCTGATGAAAACTGACGAGTTGATTCTCAGTGAAATTATCATACTCATCACAACTTCTAACATTATTTCATGGTGTGAGCCATCGCATGCATAATGATCCATTTAAATTTCAAAATCTGTCAGATGTAAAGTTGCTTCTGAAGCTTCTAAAGCCATGATGTAATTTTCTGGAATTTTCCAAGCTGTTTAAAGGCACAGTCAACTTCTGTATGTACATTTCTGACCCACTTGTATTGTGATACAGTGAAAACTATAGTTTGATAACAATACATTTGTGGAGTGGTTGAAAAACTAGTTCCAATGATTCCAACCTAAGTGTATGTAAACTTCCGACTTCAACTGCATTTATGGAATATACATGTACAGTTTACACTGTTCTCCACTCATTACCTGTATTAACTGCACCTGTTTGAACTCGTTACCTGTATGAAGGACACCTGTCCACACACTCAATCAAACAGACTCCAACCTCTCCACAATGGCCAAGACCAGAGAGCTGTGTAAGGACATCAGGGATAAAATTGTAGACCTGCACAAGGCTGGGATGGACTACAGGACAATAGGCAAGCAGCTTGGTGAGAAGGCAACAACTGTTGGCGCAATTATTAGAAAATGGATGAAGTTCAAGATGACGGTCAATCACCCTTGGTCTGGGGCTCCATCCAAGATCTCACCTTGTGGGGCATCAATGATCATGAGGAAGGTGAGGGATCAGCCCAGAACTACACAGCAGGACCTGGTCAATGACCTGAAGAGAGCTGGGACCACCGTCTCAAAGAAAACCATTAGTAACTTACTACGCCGTCATGGATTAAAATCCTGCAGCGCATGCAAGGTTCCCCTGCTCAAGCCAGCGCATGTCCAGGCCCGTCTGAAGTTTTACAATGACCATCTGGATGATCCAGAGGAGGAATGGGAGAAGGTCATGTGGTCTGATGAGACAAAAATAGAGCTTTTTGGTCTAAACTACACTCACCATGTTTGGAGGAAGAAGAAGGATGAGTACAACCCCAAGAACACCATCCCAACCGTGAAGCATGGAGGTGGAAACATCATTATTTGGGGATGCTTTTCATCAAAGGGGACAGGATGACTGCACCGTATTGAGGGGAGGATGGATGGGGCCATGTATCATGAGATCTTGGCCAACAACCTCCTTCCCTCAGTAAGAGCATTGACGATGGGTCGTGGCTGGGTCTTCAAGCATGACAACGACCTGAAACACACAGCCAGGGCAAGTAAGGAGTGGCTCCGTAAGAAGCATCTCAAGGTCCTGGAGTGGCCAAGCCAGTCTCCAGACCTGAACCCAATAGAACATCTTTGGAGGGAGCTGAAAGTCCATATTGCCCTGCGACAGCCCCAAACCTGAAGGATCTAGAGAAGGTCTGTATGGAGGAGTGGGCCAAAATCCCTGCTGCAGTGTGTGCAAACCTGGTCAAGAACTACAGGAAACGTAGGATCTCTGTAATTGCAAACAAAGGTTTCTGTAAACAAACGATATACAAAATATAGTTCTCACACAAAAATTATCTAATTGGACTGTATTCTATATACGTCCAATGTTCTGGCAAAATTACTATCATGGCATTGTCTCTAATGCCATATCTAGGGTTTTCCTACTTGGTGTGTCGCTTAGGCACTATCCTAAGTTGATAACTACATGATAAGTTTACAGCTGTAAGGCACTAGTTTGGGGCAGTCTACAGGGATGACCTATGGACTTCTGGGAAGAAAACTGGTGAGTGCTGTAGAGTCAAAGGCCTAGAAGTAAATGTTCAACTTTACCAAGGCTGGTATTTTGCTTGGACCCTTAAGTGATCCTAGCATAAATCCTAGTTGGATGTTCCGTTGTGCATGTGCATTTACCGTGTCTTGCGAAAGTATTCGGCCCCCTTGAACTTTGCAACCTTTTGCCACATTTCAGGCTTCAAACATAAAGATATAAAACTGTATTTTTTTGTGAAGAATCAACAACAAGTGGGACACAATCATGAAGTGGAACGACATTTATTGGATATTTCAAACTTTTTTTTCACACCAGGCAGGTCCGAGATACTGTTGTGAAGAAGTTTAAAGCCGGATTTGGATACAAAAATATTTCCCAAGCTTTAAACATCCCAAGGAGCACTGTTCAAGCGATAATATTGAAATGGAAGGAGTATCAGACCACTGCAAATCTACCAAGACCTGGCCGTCCCTCTAAACTTTCAGCTCATACAAGGAGAAGACTGATCAGAGATGCAGCCAAGAGACCCATGATCACTCTGGATGAACTGCAGAGATCTACAGCTGAGGTGGGAGACTCTGTCCATAGGACAACAATCAGTCGTATATTGCACAAATCTGGCCTTTAAGGAAGAGTGGCAAGAAGAAAGCCATTTCTTAAAGATATCCATAAAAAGTGTCGTTTAAAGTTTGCCACAAGCCACCTGGGAGACACACCAAACATGTGGAAGAAGGTGCTCTGGTCAGATGAAACCAAAATGGAACTTTTTGGCAACAATGCAAAACGTTATGTTTGGCGTAAAAGCAACACAGCTGAACACACCATCCCCATTGTCAAACATGGTGGTGGCAGCATCATGGTTTGGGCCTGCTTTTCTTCAGCAGGGACAGGGAAGATGGTTAAAATTGATGGGAAGATGGATGGGGCCAAATACAGGACCATTCTGGAAGAAAACCTGATGGAGTCTGCAAAAGACCTGAGACTGGGACAGAGATTTGTCTTCCAACAAGACAATGATCCAAAACATAAAGCAAAATCTACAATGGAATGGTTCAAAAATAAACATATCCAGGTGTTAGAATGGCCAAGTCAAAGTCCAGACCTGAATCCAATCGAGAATCTGTGGAAAGAACTGAAAACTGCTGTTCACAAATGCTCTCCATCCAACTTCAATGAGCTCGAGCTGTTTTGCAAGGAGGAATGGGAAAAAATTTCAGTCTCTCGATGTGCAAAACTGATAGAGACATACCCCAAGCGACTTACAGCTGTAATCGCAGCAAAAGGTGGCGCTACAAAGTATTAACTTAAGGGGGCTGAATAATTTTGCACGCCCAATTTTTCAGTTTTTGATTTGTTAAAAAAGTTTGAAATATCCAATAAATGTCGTTCCACTTCATGATTGTGTCCCACTTGTTGATTCTTCACAAAAAATTACAGTTTTATATCTTTATGTTTGAAGCTTGAAATGTGGCAAAAGGTCGCAAAGTTCAAGCCGAAAATTTTCGCAAAGCACTGTATGCTTACACAAGCGAGCATGTCAAGGGAAGAAAACAACTTGTTCAGAATGTGTCTGACATAGTCAGGTAATTTTTAGGTCATTGCCTGGAGGTCATTCAGAATTGGTGTCAATGGAGTCTGTAGTAGTTTTTAATGCAAGTCACAGTGTCTTCCACTATTGTAGTGGTGATAGGTATGAAGTCTATTTCATAGCTATGTTATCCACGGAGGAGCTAACCTCACAACGGAAGTACTCTTTAAGTATTGAACCAGTCGTACATGGTGTGAACATGGTTAATGATTCTAATAATTTTCCTCCTGAATGTAGGATTCTATTTATTAGTGATGTGTGTTAACCATTGTAAGAGTGCACTGGAGATTCCCTTCCACGTGTTGCACTCTGAGTGACTCCTATGTTGCTATTGTCAAGGGTAATTTGATTGGGTAGGTCTCTAACCTTCTTACTGATTGTAGCTAGACTGACTGTCGCTGGTATTGGTACTGGTGCTCAAAGGGACCAGTTATCCTACTGATTTATTCTGAAATATTATACTACCGGAACACATGATTGGAGCATTTTACTAGTTGTATTGTAGTTGAACCTACACATGGCAAGGAATGATTATTGTGGACAAGTCCACTGGACTTTCTTTACGACCAGTGTGGTACACCTCAGTACTATCTTAGATGTGTTCTAAGATAATCCCTGTCTAGGGGCCTGTCTGCTCCTCACTATTCTCATAGGGGAGTTTACAACTAGATTTGATTTATGCTCTGATGGCCTCGCACGGTGTTGTCCGTAGTCTCGACCCCCCCACCGACCTCAATGAGGCTCATCATGGGTCTGGGCTACTATTCCCCCCCTTTGTGTCTTGGGACCCCCCCACAAGTAGGTGGTGTTGGCCGCAAATGAAAAGGTCGGACGAACCCTGTGTACGAGTTGTCAGCGGCCGCGTTGTTGTGAGAATGGCTGTAACCTTTCTACCAAATCTCCTGGTGTTTGTGCTTCAAAACGCTCATTGGCTGTAGAGGCATGTCAGTCACCACCACGTCCGCGTATGGCAACCTCTTCAGTACCTGCGAACTGACACGAGGATATCGGTCTGTGATATCGCAAAGTGTTTCACCGGTGAGAGTCATTGGGTCAGTTGCTGGACAGACGCCATTAGTGTCATTGTAAGGGGTGACAGTCCCGAACAAAGCGGAAGGTGTATCATCGGAAGCAGAGTATATTCTGCGCATCAATGTTTTTCTTGCCGAGACGCAGTGCTTGCGGAAGTGTCCAAAGGGCAAGAGGAGTTCATCTCAACTACCATATTGCACGACTGCAAGGGGGAGGAAAGTTACGTATTCACAGAGACAGTTGGCTCGAAAAGAATGGTCAATCAGGTTGGCTGATGGAATGTGTCGAGATATCCTAATATCTCCTTGGATTGGATTCTGCCCCAAGAGTTTTCTAAGCGTCATTTCCCCAAGGGGTGCTTTCGACGGATACCCCTCGTGAATGACTGCGTTGCAGCTAGTGTTAGGGGAAGACAGTGTGGTCAGTGGAGAAGGCACTGTGGTCTGTGACCATACCTGGTTGGTTTTCCAATCCATCAATGGGAGTAACCGATCCAGCAAGTCTGCTCCAAGTAGCAGGGTTCCAGTTTTGAGGCTGGCAACATACACAGGGTGAATGAGCGATATATTCTTGAAGTGTAGTTTCAGCATGACTCTCAATGTGAGAGGCGAGGTAGTTTGAGTGACCCTTCGAAGTGTAGTGTCGCATCCTTCCACTTTTAACCAACGTTTAGTTGGCTTCTAAGCCTTTTAGAGATCATCAAACAATGTTTGAGAGATGAGTGATATTGTCGCACCCGAATCAATTAGCGCATGACAAGTTAAGCAGTCCTCCAGGACTGTTTCCAGGTATGGCCGTTTAGATTTGTGGTTAGTGGACATATTCCCCACAAAGTGGAGTGGTCGTTCGCAACGACGTGATGTGTAATTTCTGTTCAAGATGGAAGCAGAAAAGCAGACTTTTCCGATTTTGAGTGGGCTTGGCTTTAACGAAGCGTTTTACCCTTTTCTTTGCAAACCTTGTATTAGAGTCTATAGACAAAGCCCGGGGGCTTGTTTCTTGATCAAGAGGGCCTTGGATAGGGTCTTCAATGATAGCGGGAGAAATTTGAACTTTAACGTCCTTGCTATGGGTGTTAAGTCCTGCGGACCTGGTGTCTGGTAATTCCTCGAATAGTCCTTGTGACTTATCTTTTACCCTTTCCTCAAATTGTTCTCGCTTTAGTTCTTCCCGTAGTGGAACTTCATTGGTCTACGTTTTGATCGTCCAGTACCCAAAGAGGGCAAAGTCATGACATGTGGGATAATGTCAGCTTCCACCGAACCAACATTGTTAGGGAATGGTTTGCTGTGCATGAAAGGATAACAATGGAGTTCCTTCCACCATCCTCCTCATTCCTGAATCCAATAGAAGAGTTTGGTTCAGCATGGAGGTGGAAAGTATATGACTATCGGGCACAAGATCAGATGTCTTTGTTAGATGCCATGAATGCTGCTTGTGAGGACATCACAGGCGATCATTGCAGGGGATGGTTGCGCCACGCAAGGAGATTTTCCCCCCGGTGCATCTCAAGGAAAAACATCAGATTTGATGTTGACGAAAATCTCTCGCCAGACAAACAAGTGCGACAGGATGTCCACCAAGAAGATGGGAACTTGTATTGTTACGTACTGTGAGGAGCTACAATTTATAGTTTTTTACAGAACTTCCTCAGGTTTTTTCTTTTTAGCATTTATTTGTTGCTGCATGGAATGTCATTTTTGGCAAATTTTCTGTTCACTTTACAGTCGTGGCCAAAAGTTTTGAGAATGACACAAATATTAATTTTCAAAAAGTCTGCTGCCTCAGTTTGTATGATGGCAATTTGCATATACTCCAGAATGTTATGAAAATGTATCAGATGGATTGCAATTAATTGCAAAGTCCCTCTTTGCCATGAAAATTAACTGAATCCCTTAAAAACATCTCCACTACATTTCAGCCCTGCCACAAAAGGACCAGCTAACATCATGTCAGTGATTCTCTCGTTAACACAGGTGTGAGTGTTGACGAGGACAAGGCTGGAGATCACTCTGTCATGCTGATTGAGTTCGAATAACAGACTGGAAGCTTCAAAAGGAGGGTGGTGCTTGAAATCATTGTTCTTCCTCTGTCAACCATGGTTACCTACACGGAAACACGTGCCGTCATCATTGCTTTGCACAAAAAGGGCTTCACAGGCAAGGATATTGCTGGCAGTAAGATTGCACCTAAATCAAACATTTATCGGATCATCAAGAACTTCAAGGAGAGCGGTTCAATTTTTGTGAAGAAGGCTTCAGGGTGCCCAAGAAAGTCCAGTAAACGCCAGGATCGTCTCCTAAAGTTGATTCAGCTGCAGGATCGGGGCACCACCAGTACAGAGCCTGCTCAGAAATGGCAGCAGGCAGGTGTGAGTGCATCTGCATGCACAGTGAGGATTTTGGAGGATGTCCTGGTGTCAAGAAGGGCAGCAAAGAAGCCACTTCTCTCCAGGAAAAATATCAGGGACAGACTGATATTCTGCAAAAGGTACAGGGATTGGACTGCTGAGGACTGGGGTAAAGTCATTTTCTCTGATGAATCCCCTTTCCGATTGTTTGGGGCATCCGGATAAAAGCTTGTCCGGAGAAAACAAGGTGAGCGCTACCATCAGTCCTGTGTCATGCCAACAGTAAAGCATCCTGAGACCATTCATGTGTGGGGTTGCTTCTCAGCCAAGGGAGTGGGCTCACTCACAATTTTGCCTAAAAACACAGCCATGAATAAAGAATGGTACCAACACATCCTCCGAGAGCAACTTCTCCCAAACATCCAGGAACAGTTTGGAGACGAACAAGCCTTTTCCAGCATGATGGAGCATCTTGCCATGAGGCAAAATTGATAACATTGATATTTAACTCCCCAGACCTTAATCCCATTGGGAACTTGTGGTCAATCCTCGAGAGGCGGGTGGACAAACAAAAACCCACAAATTCCAAGCATTGATTATGCAAGAATGGGCTGCCATCAGCCCAGAAGTTAATTGACAGCATTCCAGGGCGGATTGCTGAGGTCTTGAAAAAGAAGGGTCAACACTGCAAATATTGACTCTGCATCAACTTCATGTAATTGTCAATAGAAGCCTTTGACACTGATGAAATGCTTGTAATTATACTTCAATATTCCATAGTAACATCTGACAAAACTATCTAAAGCAGCAGACTTTGTGAAAATTATTATTTGTGTCATTCTCAAAGCTTTTGGCCACGACTGTATATGACATGTAAGAAATATGTAAAAATGGACATGCAAATGTGAATTTTCTAAGAGACATGTAACACATTGCTACAAACATAAATTGACTGTATACATACAAATGTGCATATTCCTTTTCAGTATTGACTTTTTCCAGTAAACTTTTACCTACTGTTGAAATCGGTAACTAAAAGCTCAGTGTGATACACAATAACATTCAGCTAGACAAAACTGACATTCTTGTATAGTGCATTAAGCTGTCAGTGTCAACAAAAATGTAGAACAAAGCTGAAATTTGTATATAACAAACATTTACAAGGTTGACTGCCATGGTGAAAAAACATCAAAACATTTTGACCAGTACGGCTCACACGATGACACAAAAAAAGTTTAATTTTGGTGGCCTTTGCCAATTTACTGACACAATAATTCGATTTTGAAGCACGAATTAAATGTTTTGGGTGAGTTTCTACATTTTGCAGACATGTAATAGAGTTGTGATGTCCCATAAAGCAGTTGTGACAATTGCACTTAAAGTTTAGAGAATGTTAAGACAGTTTTAAAAAATGAGCCAAAGCGATTGGGAAAAACTGTAATACACTTGTAAATGTGCGAAATAGGACGAATATGAGCACCCAAATGATTATTTTTATAAAAATCACATGGAATTAGATATACTGTATTCTGAAGAGTGTATTCTACTCCTTTCACTGGAGAAAAACATCCTACTGGCCTTGTTCATTTATCAAACGAAAGGTCAGAAAACAATCTCGAGCGTTTAATCCTGTCAAGGATAGGATGCTTAGAAGACAAGTACAGAGTTATGGCATTTCCTTGTTTGATATTATCCCTGGTAAAAAAAAAATAAAATAAATAAATAAATAAATAAAAAAAAATATATATATAAACAATTGTTTCTCTGTTCTTTCGCCTTTACACTTTGTGAGGAGAAGCTTCTGTGTCTGTGTGCTGTCTGAGAGTAAGTCTCCCTGTTAGTAAACACTATTCGAGCAATACTCAATAATTGGTTTCAGAGATAAGGTCTGCCTTGTTCACAATGGGGATAACTCAATCCCTGATCTTGTTAGAGAGCTTTTAGGGGATAGAGAGGATCGACAGACTCTGAGTCCAGCCTCCTGTTTTTATCTCGCGGACACCATCTTCTCTCCGATGGCTCGCCTTAAACCCCATAATGGTCTCGGGAAAGATTACATTAAGCATTCTACTACGAATCAGATGAAAAGATTGTACAGCTAGCCAGCCACATACAATGAGACTAGGACAAAACGGCACTGTCTGACTGTCTGCTCGCTCGGATGTTTACAGTTTCTTCACACGTCTTTCTGTACTACAGTAATTTGAGCTAGCCAAGCAGCCGTAAAGACTACCATTGCAGTGAGATTTGCAATTCAGTCCTTCAGTTCAACCATTGTGACTTGTGTATTTTAGAAGTGTGTAAAAACTGTTTCATGTCAGTGGTCGCCCATGGTCCTGGGAGGTCCCCAGGGAGGGAGTTAAGGAAAGTAACATCATTATTTCATCAAGCAGATGAAATGTTTTCAGGTTTTGTGGCCAGGGCTTGATATAAAAAATCGATGCGGTGGATATTGAACCGTGGCCTCCCCCAAGGGAGCACTGGATGTAACGGATCTCTGTCTTCTCCGTCTCCAGGTTTATCATTCATCTGGCAGGGTTTTGACATTATAGTAAACTTTAGAAATATACCAATTACACCAGACTCAATGCTGATGTACAGTATCACATGTCTAAAAGGCTTATAGGTGATTATGTTGGTTCAGAAGCACCCGTCGGCACCATACTAGGTAGCAGGCAGTTATTGTGTTGAATTATTTGAAGTACCATGAAGCAGGGCTTCCAAAACTCAGTCCTTGGGTCCCCCCACCCCCAACTCATCAAGCTTTGAGTATTTGAATCAGATGTTTAGTGCTAAGGCAAAAACTAAAACTTGCACCCAGTTCTTGAGCTGTTTATTGAAGCAGCTTTGGGTCATCTTAGGAGGTATAACAATTCTCGGTGTGTACTGTAGAGAGACCCCTATCCTAGCTCCCCCCACCCCTCCCTTCCTTTTTGAGTGCTTTCTTAGCCATCTCAAATATGACAAATATTAATATTACCGTGCAACATGAACCCGCATGCTGCTATGGTTTATCTCTATGTTACATGACCTGGTCGTGAACCTCCTTACGAACCTTCTTACTGTACTGGGGTGTTCTGAGGAGATATCTAGTTTGTCTGGTGTATTTCCTCAAGTGTTAGTGTTAGTGGGGAAGCATCTGTTAGCTTCAAAGTCGTACCCTTTAACTACTTACCAAAGTTTGAAAACCAAATCTGTAGGTACAGTATGTTCACTTAATCTGTTTTTCAGGAGTCATTTCACTGGACAATCTGTGCCAAAGTGACAGTAGCTGTGAAGGGCTGGACCTTTGGGATTGGAGCCCAGTTGATTTGTGGAAGGGAATCTCTACAGAGAGAGAGACGGTCTGGCGGTACAGATCGACCCCTGTTGTCAGTCTGTTGTCCCAAGAAGACCTCTCTCTCTTTCTCTATATCTCTCTGTATCTATTTATCGCTCGCTCCCTCGTTTGCTTAATTGCCAAGTAGGGTAGAAAGTGCTTCACAGATTACAGTATCCAGGAGGGCCAACTATGATGATGCTGTCCTGTGTCACGGGTCCATGTTTTGCACAGAGAGTCATAGAGAATGTTTCGTAACATTTCAAATTACACTCCCCCTATACTCTTACCCCTAAAAAGCATAGCACTGATAATGGCACCAGGTGTCAATCTACAGTGACAAAAATGTCTAGTCGCCAAGTGATAATTTTACCATCCGATTCAATTCTTAGATTGTGAAAGATATTTTGCAAGACATTTTTATGTCCAAGGGTTAACTGTACATGTTACCCAGGTATCCCTTGTCATGCAATTGCAATGTCTCTCTTTAATGCTTGTAAAGTAAAACATCTTGTCTCTGAATCACAGTCATTATATTCCATCATAAAACACAATGTGTGACAAGGAGAGGATCGAGGCAAGAGAAACCATAAGGTCTCAGACAGTTTACAACACTGTACTGTCATGTGCTCCACCGCCTACAATACAACCCTCTGTGTAACGTTATGCAAATTCAAATACAAAACAATGAAAACAGATGAACACAACACAGCTCTTGATTGGTAGGTTTGAAGCGGAACTTTTATTTTGGAATAATATTCAGCCGCGTTAACGTACTCCGGGATCTCAGAAGAGTACGTCATGAGGGACAAGGCATGGTACAGTGTTCATTGCCATGTCATGCTAATTGCTAATGTTTTCCAACCATGTAAATGAATTAAACACACACATTAGTTGAGCTTGAATGGGTGCTTCCATGTTGTCTAGGCAAAGCCTTCACCGGACATTGCACGCGTCGATGCATCAATTCTCAAAACTAGGGTTAAAGGGTTTTTAAGCACACAGGGCTCACCATCGTGGAGACGGCTTCCGTCTTTCCTTTCAACATCTAGTAGTGTTGTCTCATTACTATGTATCTCATGTGTCGACCGTCCCGGGTTTCTTTTAAGCAATTACAAACCGACAATTAACATTACCTCATCACGTATTGATAATGTCAGAGCGTGTCACAATGAGCTGGAGTAGTGTGTTATGATTGGCTGACCATCATGGAGAATTTGCCACTGAAAGCTCTCGCTGACAAGCGGTTGATGGATTCCATTAGTAAATGAGAGAATTGCAGTGACAGTCATCTCCTCACAGCTATTTGTCCACATGTTCATTTTAATATGCTTTCCCACGGAATATAACCCTGAAACCAAAAAGGACATGACTTATCTAATCATCAACTACATTATTAAGAGAAGGTTGACATTACCATCCTAAGCCTATTTCTTCTCTCCTCAAACCTAGAATAAGTCCCCACAGGAGGTTTTGTAGAGAAAAACATTAATAGACAGAGTGAAGATTTTTCTGTTTTAGGAATGTGGTCCTAAGTGGTCAGGACACAATGTTCATGGGCCATTTAGTTGTAAACACATCACTTCTGATGCCATCTGTTTTCCTTCAAGATGAAATAAAATCCCACAATGCACTGTAATTAGACATGGGGAGAAAGTCCCCTCCATCGCTCTGGTTTGTGAAAAATAATAACATTTAAGATATCCACAGGAGTCCCGTACTCACATGGTAAGGATTCTCATGTCATCCTGACAAACTTGATCTAAAGGACAAATGTTGTCAACAAGGCGTTCAAACAACTTTCAAATCCGACCTACTTCAAATCTGTTGAATAATTATAGTTTTCCCTAAATCATCTGTGGAAGATCAGCCAGATGTCAAGTTAATTAGTACCCTGAATAAGCTTTTTTTTCATAGTCAGAGTTTCAGTTCACAATACCAACTATGAATGGTGAAACATGGGGAACACTATACGCCAAAAAACACCGCGGAGGGCCAAGGGTTAAAGCTCTGACAGGCAAGAGTCAGTTGAAAAATTGCACAAAGTAGTGCAGGAACGATCATTTCTGGAGCCAAAGAATGTGAATAACAGTCATTGCTGCAGTGAATCATCATCATCAGAAAGTGAAAAACAAGTGGAGAGAGGGGAGACAGAAGTGGAGCCGGTGGTGGGATGGAGTGAACAGGGGAGGGAGGAGACGGTTGGAGAGATGAGAGAGAAGAGAACAAATTGGATTGCGCCTTCGACGGGTATTGATGGTTCAGATTGTGTAAGAGTTGGGAGAAAATGTGAGGATTTAAGGGTTGAGGTGTGTGATGAAGGAGGGATGATGAGGGGAGCTGGAGTGATGTCAATCAGAACTGAAGAAAGTTGTTTGGATCTCCTGCATCTCTCGGTTTCGGAGGGAATGCAGCCCGTCTGCCGGCTTTCAACCGGCCAGTGGGATCCTGAGAGTGGGAGCTGGAAACAGAGGTGTGAAAAGCAAAATAAGTCTGTTGAGGATGCAAAGAGAAGACCACATTGGCTATGACAAAAGTGTGGGAACACCAACTAAAGCACAATGGTGAGGATATGATAGGAGCGGATAGAGAGGGAGGGAGTGGGCCGGGGTTCAGGATTGTTGCCTGGATAGGACTAGAGTGTTGTTAGAAGTGAAGAAGGATACCTGAGGAAATAAAGTCAATAAAAGTGTTTTGACATTAGAAACATGTGATGTGACATTGTCTTGCTCTTTTGGAAGGAGAAGGTACTGAAGGAATCAATTAACTTGTTGAAATGGGTTAATGTTTTGCCAAGGCTTATTGTGCTGTTAAAGACAGTACATTACACTATTAAGATGTATTCTATTAAACAGGCCTTTTTTAAATAATAAATGATACACTCATCAGCCATTGAATGCCTTCACCAAATGACACCCATGGATTTTAATTCACAATATATTTTGAGTCCTTCTCTCATCTCCTTTGTACAACAACAAAGTACAGTGCTCTTACACACTGAGAGGAAGAGCCTTGGATCTCAGCAGTTTTTTGTGAACGTAATGGATTCATTACTGCTCTACTCACATTCAAGCCGAAGGCAATGTCTAGTCACTTCATTAAAATGGGACACAACGGACAGTCCAGTAGTTTCTGCTCCATTTGACTCTGAGAAGTTCAGCCGGAATTGTCCTACTAGAGCTACACTAAAGATCCAGTGTCTTTGAGACTCTTTACTGGAGAACAAGGGTGATGTGAAATTACTACAACTCATGAGAGATGTGAAGCTAAACAGTTAACATCTATGTGTGTAGAGATAGATATGTTGTCTTCAAAATTCTCTAATTAATAACTATGCTAATATGATCAATATATGAGTAAAGAGCATTACAGGGGGTTGCTTGAGACGGTTTACTTAAGAACTCTGATTATGCAAAATGATCACAACCCTCAACTTATGAAAGATTGAGAATGACATGAAAAAGTGTACATCTGTGTACCGAGAGTTCATTATATCTCTGACGATTCCACTTTTTCCTATATGACAGGGAAAACAGAATGCATTGATCTTCTCATTTCCAAGCCATTGGTAAACAGCTCACACCATCTGTTCCTAAATCCAATGAATTACCTTTCAGGGGAATACATGTTGAAATGCCATGGCTCCCAGTTTGCCAGAGGCATGGAGCTCCCAAAGCCTTTCTCCCCATGTTCCTGACACGGTTTGGGCAGGAAGCCGACAGTGACAGAAAGTTGTTGTATGGAAGTGGCGTGGTTTCAGATCTCTCTCTGATTACATTGTAGAATTGACTTGGGAGTGTAAGGCTGCGTAAGACCATAGACATGCAAGCTAAATCCGCCCTTGATGTTGTCTCGATGTTGTCTCCAAAGTCTAAATGTAATGAATTAAGTTTACCCTTCTCTGAATCTTCTGATCATTAAAACAAACATATACTGTATGTTGGCAGGACGCGTCTCAAGAACCTGAAATGTGTCTGAGCTTGTAAAGAGACTTCTAAGAATGTGTTTTGATGTGTGTAGCACTGGAGAAATATAGAGTGAGTTTAAGGTAATTTTTGACTCTGGATGGAGATAGTATTTTGTGATATTTAATGCGTTAACACAAGATTCACTCTTTGAAATTGACTAAGGAGTAGAGGGGAAGGGAGAAACTACTCAGAGAGGATGTAAATGTGGTTTCATGTGAGAGAGAGAGAGGACAGCAAGGAGGTGGAGGACACCCTCAGGTGGTTGGCAAAGACGAACAGGAGGAGAGTCTGTGACCAGCATGATAGAAGGACAGAGGGAAAAACAGAGAGCTGAAAAATGAAACATGTTGAAGAAGTACACAAGTATCGTCTGCATAGGAGTGATAGGAGGAAACTGGGAAAGGCAGTGAGATGTCCCAGTGAGTGGGTGTCGAGTGAGAAAAAACAGGGCTGAGAACAGAGCTCTGGGGTACGCCAGTGTACTGAGGTTAATGAACAGAGCAATAATCTCCAGGAGGCCAGATGAAGTGAATGCCATTGGAAGAGTGGAGAGGAGAGCAGACCTGCATTTAGCCTACTGCCGGGTTCAGAGATCTGCACCACAGCGGGAAATTGAGAGCAAAAAACAAAAATAGTAATTTTTTAGGTTTTCAAAAAGATTGGTGAAATCTTTGTTCTGTACACCCCTATACGTTGAAGGACATAGAGATCAATGAATAAAAAAAATTGTTGCACCAAATCGCTGGATATCATTGAATGTTTTTGTCGTTTGGGAACTTCGAATGTGGACTGTACGCGTCTGAAACAACCCTGCTTCAGGCTTGGACAGTGGCTATGATCAATTGATAAGGAAGCCTCAACAATCAAGTCAAGTGTAGTGGCTTCCTTATCAATTGACCATAGCCATAAAATTATACAAAGTCCCATATAGGACGAGAGTCCATCGATCTGTCTCAGAGTTGAAGTGTTCAGGTGTTCAACTTCCAAAAATGTCAAGAGTTTGATATCCAGAAATGTAAGAGTACAACATGCAAGAATCAGAGGTGCACATGATTCAAAGATGGAGCACGGCGTGTGTATGTCTCAATCAGCCGCCTATGTCCCCCCAGTATTAAAGTGATGAATGGCAATTCAATCACTGAGATTTCATGACACTGCATGCAAGTTCACCTAGTGCAAAATGAGTACAAAGCATTTAAAGTAGCAGTAGAAAACCTCTATTGAAAACAACCATCTTGAGCGATTCCCAGAGTGCTTCCACAGCAACAACAGCAAGAGTAACAACAAAGGAATGCAAACATTAATTATATTACTGTTTCACACACAGTTTTTGAGTAGGACCTATTTTTCCACAGTTCCAGACAGTTGGTGACTTCTCGCGTAGGGATTTGCTGCTGTAATATACGTGCAATGAAGGAGCATTTGTAAATGAGCCTGGTCAGTCGTTTGTTGTATTTACTCTCCATGTTCACACAGCGAGTTCATATTGTCAAGCTACGTTTAATTTTGCGGTGGTTAAATATGAGATCAATTCACCTAGGGTGAGCCATATGAATTGGGTCCCTGTTGTAGCCCTGTTCTCATTTCCTATCTCTTTCAGTCACATTTAACTCATATACAGTGACTTACAAAAGTTTTCACCCTCCCCCTTTGGCATTTTTCCTATTTTGCTACCTTTCAACCTAGAATTAAAATAGATTTTTTTGGGGGGGATGCAAAATATTTTTTATTGTGACACAAACAAGAAATAACACAAAAAACAGAACTTGAGTGTGCATAACTATTCACCCCCTCCCAAAGTCAATACTTTGTAGAGACCTTTTCAACAATTACAGCTGCAAGTCTCTTAGGGCATGTCTCTATAAGCTTGGCACATCTAGCCACTGGGATTTTTGCCCATTCTTCAAAGCGCGACTTCTCCAGCTCCTTCAAGTCGAATGGGTTCTGCTGGTGTACAGCAATCCTTAAGTCATATCACAGATTCTCAATTGGATTAAGGTCTGGGCTTTGACTAGGCCATTCCAAGACATTTAAATGTTTCCCCTTAAACCACTTGAGTGTTTCTTTAGTAGCATGCTTAGGGTCATTGTCCTGCTGGAAGCTGAACCTCCGTCCCAGTCTCAAATGTCTGGAAGATTGAAACAGGTTTCCCTCAAGAATATCCCTGTTTTTAGCGCTATTCATCATTCCGTCAATTCTGACCAGTTTCCCAGTCCCTGCCAATGGAAAACATCCCCACAGCATGATGCTGCCACCACCCTGCTTCACTGATGGTATTCTCGGCGTGATGAAAGATGTTGGGTTTGCGCCAGACATATCTTTTTCCTTGATGGCCAAAAAGCTCAATTTTAGTCTCATCTGACCAGAGGACCTTCTTCCAGATGTTTGGGGAGTCTTCCACATGCCTTTTGGCGAACACCAAATGTGTTTGCTTCTTTTTTTCTTTAAGCAATGGCCTTTTCTGGCCACTCTCTGGAGTGTACGGCTTAAAGTGGTCCTATGGACAGATACTCCAATCTCCGCTGTGGAGCTTTGCAGCTACTTCAGGGTTATCTTTGGTCTCTTTGTTGCCTCTCTGATCTATGCCCTTCTTGCCTGGTCTGTGAGTTTTGGTGGGCGGCCCTCTCTTGGGAGATTTGTTGTGATTCCTTATTCTTTCTATTTTTTAAAATAATCGTCCTCCGTGGGATGTTCAAAGTTTCTGATATTTTTTAAAACCCAACCCTGATCTGTACTTCTCCACAACTTTGTCCCTGACCTGTTTGGAGAGCTCCTTGGTCTTCATGGTGCCGCTTGCTTGGTGGTGCCCCTTGTTTAGTGCTACTGCAAACTCTGGGGCCTTTCAGAACAGGTGTATATATACTGAGATCATGTGACAGATCATGTGACACTTAAATAAAGTCCACCTGTGTGCAATCTAACTAATTATGTGACTTCTGAAGGTAATCGGTTGTACCAGATGGCATCATATCTAAGGGGGTGAAAACATATCACACAACACTTTTACATTTTTCCTTTTGTAGAATTTTTTGAAATAAGTATTTTTTTTCATTTCACTTCACCAATTTGGACTATTTTGTGTGTCCATTACATGAAATCCAAATAAAAATCAATTTAATTACAGGTTGTAATGCAACAAAATAGGAAAAAATGCCAAGGGGGATGAATACTTTTGCAAGGCAATGTAGCAGGAGACTGGGAAACTAAATAGGAAAAACACAGTCCTGCAAGATGGACAACGTTTTCTCACCCCTTCTTCTGCTAGGTTGCCAAAACAGAGATAGTTACCAAATTGTTGAAGCATGAAGTGCTTACAGCATCGCTCAGGGCTAAGTTCAACCATTTCACTCTAGAAGGGGGAGAGATGTCTGTTGAATTCGTCATTGTTTATAGGCCTAGTCAGTGAGGAGATTAACTGGGAGAAATCTTGCTTGGTGGAACAAGGGAGAGCCACAGGGATGAGAATATAATTTACTCTTCAGACAAATCTCACCCTTGTTCCTACCAGCAAAATATTCTGCAAAAATAGACCAACATTTTAGAAAATGAATTGGTCATCAAATGGTGATAAATAGATGATATTTGTTAACTTTAACATCATTATCAGGTCATATTATATTATTGGTCATAATCTTCAGAATCTTAAAATTACATTTGTTATTCATTTTCCTTTTAAACAGGCACTGAGAAAAGTTAGGGAGGGTGCACTGAGGTATGATAGAACCATCAAGGTCCACATTGACATGAGAGAATGATCAATGCAATTGACTAAATGCTCGAGCGGATCATATCCCTTAAACCTCCTCTGGGACAGGTGTTAGCTTGAGTGACAAGTCACAATTATACCCCAACTAACAAGGGACACTCACCCAGAGTAAAACTAATTAGGACCTGGGAGATATCAGATCAGGTAAAAAGGAATTTTTTAAAAACCCAGCAAGGTTTGTCTCAGGTTGTGTTCGTACTCGCTGTGATGCATCCTATTCCTATTGATGTCAGCTGCTTTGGAAGTGTTGCAGTCTCGCAGTCACGCTGACTGGTTGCACTTGCCCTTTTAAGGCGCTCCTGTCTTTCTGTCTCTGTCTCGCAGACATGGAAAGCAGGTGTTTGACAGCTGATGGGTCTAGCTAAGTCGGGTAAAGAACGCTCCAGATCCCAGTAATGAGGTACATGAGAGGGATTGTGTCTTTCTCCTTCATTTGACTTTAAGACAAAAGTATTTTAACTAAACTGTTTGGATTTTGTCTGGGATTTTCTTTGTTTCTTCTACTTTGAGGCTAAAGAGAAGCAAGTGTCTCAGAAAGGTCTCATAAGGTGTTTTCAATAGTTATTGTTCATTGCCTTTCATCTATTTCCCCATCTGGTTGAATGTACACAATGTGTTTTTCAGTGTAACTTTCTTTGCCGTGTTTCCAGACTAGAATACCAGTGACATTTAAATTAGGCGATCAAGGGAGATTGAATGGGTGTTTTGTGGATAGTATGGGCTTATGGGTAATGCCATTTGACATAAAAAGAGAATAATCTATCCTTCATACTGCATAATACCCCCTTAGTTATAAAACGTGGAAATGTTGAGTGCTGTTATGATGTAATGGACATTTAAATAACTAAACAAACTCCATCCTCATCACCACATCTGTCATTACGAAACCCTAATTATTCAAATAATTATGTTACGCATCATCACACTTTGTAATTGGAATCCAACCAGGCATCTACAGTACAACAGATTCTGCTTTGAAGAAGTGAATAAAAACAAAGGGTAAACAAACTAAAAAACTATGTCAGATTACTGTATCTTGGCTAGTCATCGTTGGACCCTGGTTAAGAATGCATGATGATAGAGGAGAGTCCCAGACGGTCTCTTTGTGAAACAGTGATTGTCTGTAGCATATGGACATCAGATGAGGATACACACTAAGTAGACACACAAAGTGGCTTTCCAAATATCTCTATGACTTCCTTCCTTGTTCGTAAAATGAGATAATATCAAGGAAGGTGATTTTGCTGCAGGCTTAAATACCCTCAGACTTTCGTAAGTATTTGGAGTAGTCGTTAATCGATAGTCGTTAAGGGGTTTTAATAATTCATAACATGGCAAACACATGCAAAGAATATTGTTTTACATTAAATTCTGTATTTGTAGATCAAGGGAGGGCAAGACATTTCACTTGGTATTGTGCGGTAGATAATGAAAATGACGTTGAAAGTGGTGGAGTTGCCCTTTAACTTTGGATTTAATAAAGAGGCCAGTCATCTTCCAGGTGGCTCGACAAGCATTTCTTATCAAAGGCCAAAAGTACAGGGGGAAAAGAGAGAGAGAAAAAGGTTAGATATGGGAGGATGAGAATGAGTATTTTGCCGGGGACACCATATGGCACACACCTAACATGAGTGAAAACCAGCGGAGCCATGAGCCGAGGCAGGACGGATGATGGATTGTGTCGAGGTTAAAAGCAAAGGAAGTGAAGAAATAAGAAATCACATCTTCATGATTTCATTCGTTTTACCGAGAGGCACTGGAGCTTGTTATGTTCTTAATGGTGTCAACTCTGACTCTCTTCCCTCGCGGTGCTGTTTTAGCTGCAGAATAGAGTTGGAATGAACCATTTAGTACTTGACGGTGGGTTCACAACCTCTTTCCTCGTGTAGTCCTGAACTCTCCCCGTCAACCGCCCACTGTGGCAAGAGCGGTCAAGGTTTGTGGCCCTTGGTCAGTGTTCTGTTTACCTAGCCTCTGGTCCAGCAGAGTGAACCTGACCAGTGGAAGGTTGCCAGATTGGATTTGTCTGAATACACCTTTTGTGATGTGCTGGTGGTATGGGGGTAGGCAGGGTGTAAAAATTAATATAAATGACCAGGATGGTTCTGTTACCATGGAGTTCTGCTAGTCTGTACATAGTGAAATTTAAGAGGAATTTAAATTGCCTGAGCAGATGGGGGGGGGGTTGTGTAATTTTACTGGGACTGGGAATCTAAAAATGGAGGGGGAGTTGGAATCAGAGATAGTTTGTTTCTGAAATAGTCTTGTTACGTACACATAGCCATTAAAAATCCATGTTCTGTGACTGTTAACAGTCGTCATGTGATAACATATACTTGGATGAACACAAGGTCATCCATCCCCTCTCTGCTCTCTTAAAAGGTAGAGATTTGAGAACATGTTAATAGTTTATAACTCTGAAAACAACACGATTGGGACTCACTGTTAATAGGACTATATATAACGTTCAGTCTATTCTCTTGAGACTGTATTAAGACTGTTGTTTCATTAATAAGGAACATATTCATACCTAGGTAACCTCAGAACACCTCACAAAACAACACGATTGACATTCAAGTTTAATAAGACTGCCTATCAGATATCATTTTTAGCATCATGTTACATGTCCTTAATCACTGTAACTGTACTGCCTTTCACTTTACATCAGCAGTTTCTGATCTGAATTTGACCTTCAGACTAAAGTTCAGCCTAGAAGCTGTTAGGAGCTTGTAGTCCGTCAGGCTTGATGAGGTGTCATTAGAGAGTGAGTTAGAGTGATTGATATCTTCAAATGGAAGTGTGGCGGTGAGAAAAGGCAACGTTTCCCCCTCAGGCAGACGTCTGTATTAATAAAACATTAGTAGGAATAAATCACCAGCTCTATCTGTGCCCTCGGAGGTACTTAATGATATTTGTTTTACCTCAGGTAGGTATACATGTTTAGATGCGGTACTAGCACTTCTAGTACTGTCCTAAAAGTCCTAAAAGAAAAAAACTCCTGTGAACTTGTACCCACGTCACATTTCAACAAACATCTGTTCCGTCCTTGATTGCTAGGCAGCCACACTTCTTCTGTGTACAATTATTTTCCCTCTTAGCTATTTCTAATACAATCATTTGAAATATCAATCATTTGTCACTGGTTTCTAAAACCATTTTCATTAAATTGGTTGTGAATTAAATCATTATAGTGTTGGGGGAGACAATGTTTTGGCCATTATCTGGCGGTGATATTGCGGGAGCTTGTCGTTTTGTTTACCGGAAAGCCATTTGGAGGTAATTAGTTGTGCAAATATTTCCAATTTAATCTATATTCATTGTCCCGACTTGCTGTCTCTTTGTATTGTGCCTTTGCATGATGAACAGGGTATTAATGATGAGGAATTCAATTCTGTCTGCACAGGACCATTCTGAATCTAAAGTAGATTCACACACTAGCTGAAACAATTAAAATGTGAAATTGTATGTCCTTGTCAAAACTTCTAATTCATGTGTTTCTCATCCATTACACAGGACCATTTTCTTTCCTCTATGGATAATGTAGACTGTGTTTCCGGTATGATAATGTTTTTAAAGTAATGTTCCAGGTACTGTAATAGAGATACATGTGATTTTTGTTTGGCTAAAGCATTCAACCAAAGGCTACAATAGAAATGGACCGTGTGTACCCTCAAAACTCATGGGAGAACATATGTTGATTATTTAGGAACGTCATGGGAATGGCCACATTACATTGTAAAGAGCAATGACAAAAAAATATTTTCTCATCACTCCATTCATTTGGAGCATGTTACAATGTATAATTTTGTCAACATTTGTGTTCATCAGGCCTCTCAAATCCTCAGTGACAGAAAAGGATGATCGTCATCAGAAGTTCATCACAGTGTAATGATGGGGATGAGAGTCGGTATGAAGCAGGGAGGAGGGAAGCCATAATAGAAAGAGATTGGAGTGGTATTGTTAGAGGAATTCTAAATTCCTATATGTTTTGTAGCCAAAACCAAATTCACGCTCTCTCTATTTCATAATAAGTTGTAAGTTTGTCATTTATGCATGAAATAGATCGAGACCAGTCTTAAAAGTCAGGTAACAGCGTTTAATTCAAGAGAGTACTGACCCAAAATACAAAAGAACATAAAATTTTAAGGAGAGAACATAAAATGACGTCATCAGTTTCTCACACTCTCTCCGATCCACACAATAGCGCACGGTGTCTTCAGGTCTGGAGACTGTCTTCTACTCCCCTCATAAAACAAACATTCCAATCTGTCTAAAATATATACTCTCCTCTACTAATGGAACATAAAACAAACATTTTTATCTGTCTAAAGAGATATGCCATCCCTCTCCCTTAAACCCGCAAGGTACAGACAATTACTTTGTTTTACTTACATTTTCAGTAACAGCTTAACCAAGAACCCATACATTTCATTCCATAACATAATAGTATTAAAATAAATGGTTCTAATTTAAATGTATACATAATTAATAATTTCAACTATAATTTCCTCCAACAGGTGGCTACACTGGCAGAGCTCACAGCTCACTGTAATGTAAAAAATACATTGTTGGAGAGCTGCCAACATACATTAAATAAAGTGCAATCCTGTACTCACTCACTAGGTGGGTTAATATGGCAATCTTCATGAGGAGGGGACCGTGGCAAACCCCCGTGTGAGAAAACAATGGGCCTCATTCAAATCCAACCCAATCTGAGAAGCCATAAACCAAACACTTGCTCGCTCGCACACACACACAAAAACACACACACACAACCCGAATAGCCTTGACATAGCATGTAGCTTTGTGTCTTACCACGCCATTGAAAATGTGTTTTTCCTGAGGACCCCTGCAGGCAGGTAGAGAGGGATGGTGGAGGAGAAGAGATGGTGGGAATAAGGACGTCTGGCAATTGTACTGCTGAGAAATGACAGTAAACGGATGTCCATGTCGTGCCAATCACTGTCAGTCACTTTGCTAGCGGAGGCTATTCACCCCTTAGCGATTCCATTGACTTAAAACTAACAACGGCTGATATCTATAGTGCATTCCGAAAGTAGAAACCCCATAATGACAAAGCGAACACAGGTGTTTATAATTGTTTTATAAATGTATTACAAATGAAAAACAGATACCTTATCAAGTTCCTTGGCATCCTTATCACAAACAAACTAACATTGTCCAAGCACACCAAGACAGTCGTGAAGAGGGCCCGACAAAACCTATTCCCCCTCAGGAGACTGAAAAGATTTGGCATGGGTCCTGGTATGGCAAATACTACAGAGGGTAGTGCGTACGGCCCAGTACATCGCCGGGGCCAAGCTTCCTGCCATCCAGGACCTCTATCCCAGGCGGTGTCAGAGGAAGGCCCTAAAAATTGCCAAAGATTCCAGCCACCCTAGTCATAGACTGTTCTCTCTGCTACCGGACAGCAAGCGGTATCGGAGTGCCAAGTCTAGGTCCAAGAGGCTTCTAAACAGCTTCTACCCCAAGCCAAAAGACTACTGAACATCTAATCAAATGCCTACCCAGGCTATTTGCAATGCCCCCCCCCCCCCCCCCCCCGGAACGCTGCTGCTAAACTTTGTTATTATCTATGCTTAGTCACTTTAATAACTCAACCTACATATACTGTACATATTACCTCAATTACACCGGTGCCCCCGCACATTGACACATTGACTCTGTACCGGTACCCCCTGTATATAGCCCCGCTATTGTTATTTACTGCTGCTCTTTAATTATTTGTTATTCTTATCTCTTACTTTTTTTTTGGGGGGGGGGTATTTTTTGAAACTACATTGTTGGTTGATGGGTTGTAAGTAAGCATTTCACTGTAACTTCTACACCGGTTGTATTCGGCCATGTGACAAGTATCATTTGATTTGATTTATTTACATAAGTATTCAGTCCCTATGCTATGAGACTTGGAAATGAGCTTCCATTGATCATCCTTGAGATTTTTCCACAACATGATTGGAGTCCACCTGTGGAAAATTCAATTAATTGGACATGATTTGGAAAGGCACACACATGCTTATATAAGGTCCCACAGTTGACAGTGCATGTCAGAGCAAAAATCAAGCTGTGAGGTCAAAGAAATTGTCTGTATCGCTCCAAGACAGGATTGTGTCGAGGCACAGATCTGCGGAAGGGTACCAACAAAATTCTGCAGCATGGAAAGATCACAGTGGCCTCCATCATTCTTAACTGGAAGAAGTTTGGAAACACCAAGACTCTTCCTAGAGCAGGCCGCTCGGCCAAACTGAGCAATCGAGGGAGGTGACCAAGAACCCGGTGGTCACTCTGACAGAGCTCCAGATTTTCTCTGTGGAGATGGGAGAACCTTCCAGAATGACAACCATCTCTGCAGTATTCCACCAATCAAATGAAATGTATTTGTCACGTACACATGTTTAGCAGATGTTATTGTGGGTGTAGCGAAATTCTACACACGCAGGAACATCTGGCCTTTATGGTAGAGTGACAAGACGGAAGCCACAAGGTACATGACAGCCCGCTTGGAGTTTGCCTAAAGACACCTAAAGGACTATCAAACCATGATATGCAACATTCTCTTGTTTGATGAAACCAAGATTGAACTCTTTGGCCTGAATGCCAAACGTCATATCTAGAGGAAACCTGGCACAATCCCTACGGTCAAGCATGGTGGTGGCAGCATCTTGCTCTAGGGATACTTTTCAGCAGAAGAGACTGGGAGACTAGTCAGGATCGAGGGAAAGATGAACGGAGAAAAGTACATTGAGATCCTTGATGAAAACCTGCTCCAGAGTGCTCAGGACCTCTGAGGTGAAGGTTCACTTTCCAACAGGACAAGAACCTTAAGCACACAGCCAAGACAACACAGGAGTGGCTTTGGGACAAATCTCTGAATGTCCTTGAGTGGGCCAGCCAGAGCCCAGACTTTAACCTGATCGAAAATCTCTGGAGAGACCTAAAAATAAGTCTGCAGCAACGCTCCCCATTCAACCTGACAGAGCTTGAGAGGATCTGCAGAGAAGAATGGGAGAAACTCCCCAAATAAAGTTGTTCCAAGCTTATAGCATCATACCCAAGAAGACTTGCCAAAGGTGCTTCAACAAAGTACTAAGTAAAGGGTATGAATACTTCTGTTATGTGATATCAGTTTTTTATTTGATTACATTTGCTAAAATGTCTAAAAAGCTGTTTTTACTTTGTCATTATGGGGTATTGTGTGTAGATTGATGAGGGAAAAAATTATTCAATCAATTTAAAATAATGCTGTAATATAACAAAGTGTGAAAGAGTCAAGGGGTCTGAATACTTTCCAAATGCACTGTATAAACTGTACCATGATTCGGGCCATGACTTTTTCCTGACCACAAAAAAACATAGCGTCTGCTGTGGTTTGCTCTGTAAAATATTATCCACGTCACTGTGAACACATGGCATTTCACTCTGTCGATACAGAGCCATCAGAGTATTGTGCTGTGCCATGAACATTCACGCTGGAAACATTGACTTCTCACTCTCCAAATGGAAAATTATAGGCCTAGTATATCTCTACTGGGGATGGTGAGAACATACACACACACACACACACACACACACACACACACACACACACACACACACACACACACACACACACACACACACACACACACACACACACCAGTCTCCAGTTTATCAGGCCAGTGTCCCCACAGCGATGTCTATTCTCTCTAGACTCCTTATCTGAATGACATCATGCAGTAGATTTGGCACGGCCACACAGAGAAGTGTCCCTCACCATGGGATAAAGAGCTGTGTAGATTAACCTCAAACCACGAAGGAGTTCCTTACTGGGTGTCAATAAGGCTGTTCAAAAGGTCTGTCTCTTGAGGCTTATGAGGTATTTCTTTGGCAAATAGGCAGAGATTTTAAACCATACTCTAATATGTTATTTAGTTGTAGTGTAAGGCAGACATTTTATACCATACTCTAATATGTTATTTAGTTGTAGTGTTAGGCAGACATTTTATACCATACTCTAATATGTTATTTAGTTGTAGTGTTAGGCAGACATTTTATACTATACTCTAATATGTTATTTAGTTGTAGTGTTAGGCAGACATTTTATACCATACTCTAATATGTTATTTAGTTGTAGTGTTAGGCAGACATTTTATACTATACTCTAATATGTTATTTAGTTGTAGTGTTAGGCAGACATTTTATACTATACTCTAATATGTTATTTAGTTGTAGTGTTAGGCAGACATTTTATACTATACTCTAATACGTTATTTAGTTCTAGTGTTTAGCAGACATTTTATACCATACTCTAATATGTTATTTAGTTGTAGTGTAAGGCAGACATTTTATACCATACTCTAATATGTTATTTAGTTGTAGTGTTAGGCAGACATTTTATACTATACTCTAATACGTTATTTAGTTGTAGTGTTAGGCAGACATTTTATACCATACTCTAATACGTTATTTAGTTCTAGTGTTAGGCAGACATTTTATACCATACTCTAATATGTTATTTAGTTGTAGTGTTTTAGCAGACATTTTATACCATACTCTAATATGTTATTTAGTTGTAGTGTTAAGCAGACATTTTATACCATACTCTAATATGTTATTTAGTTGTAGTGTTAGGCAGACATTTTATACCATACTCTAATATGTTATTTAGTTGTAGTGTTAGGCAGACATTTTATACTATACTCTAATATGTTATTTAGTTGTAGTGTAAGGCAGACATTTTATACCATACTCTAATACGTTATTTAGTTGTAGTGTTTTAGCAGACATTTTATACTATACTCTAATACATTATTTAGTTGTATTGTTAGGCAGACATTTTATACCATACTCTAATATGTTATTTAGTTGTAGTGTTTTAGCAGACATTTTATACTATACTCTAATACGTTATTTAGTTGTAGTGTTAGGCAGACATTTTATACCATACTCTAATATGTTATTTAGTTGTAGTGTTAGGCAGACATTTTATACCATACTCTAATATGTTATTTAGTTGTAGTGTAAGGCAGACATTTTATACCATACTCTAATACGTTATTTAGTTGTAGTGTAAGGCAGACATTTTATACCATACTCTAATACGTTATTTAGTTGTAGTGTTAGGCAGACATTTTATACCATACTCTAATATGTTATTTAGTTCTAGTGTTAGGCAGACATTTTATACTATACTCTAATACGTTATTTAGTTGTAGTGTTTTAGCAGACATTTTATACCATACTCTAATATGTTATTTAGTTGTAGTGTTAGGCAGACATTTTATACCATACTCTAATATGTTATTTAGTTGTAGTGTAAGGCAGACATTTTATACCATACTCTAATATGTTATTTAGTTGTAGTGTTTTAGCAGACATTTTATACCATACTCTAATATGTTATTTAGTTCTAGTGTTAGGCAGACATTTTATACCATACTCTAATATGTTATTTAGTTGTAGTGTAAGGCAGACATTTTATACCATACTCTAATACGTTATTTAGTTGTAGTGTTAGGCAGACATTTTATACCATACTCTAATATGTTATTTAGTTGTAGTGTAAGGCAGACATTTTATACCATACTCTAATACGTTATTTAGTTGTAGTGTTAGGCAGACATTTTATACCATACTCTAATATGTTATTTAGTTGTATTGTTAGGCAGACATTTTATACCATACTCTAATATGTTATTTAGTTGTAGTGTTAGGCAGAGATTTTATACCATACTCTAATATGTTATTTAGTTGTAGTGTTAGGCAGACATTTTATACTATACTCTAATACGTTATTTAGTTGTAGTGTTAGGCAGACATTTTATACCATACTCTAATATGTTATTTAGTTGTAGTGTTAGGCAGACATTTTATACTATACTCTAATATGTTATTTAGTTGTAGTGTTAGGCAGACATTTTATACCATACTCTAATATGTTATTTAGTTGTAGTGTAAGGCAGACATTTTATACCATACTCTAATACGTTATTTAGTTGTAGTGTTAGGCAGACATTTTATACTATACTCTAATATGTTATTTAGTTGTAGTGTTAGGCAGACATTTTATACTATACTCTAATATGTTATTTAGTTGTAGTGTTTAGCAGACATTTTATACCATACTCTAATACATTATTTAGTTGTAGTGTTAGGCAGACATTTTATACCATACTCTAATATGTTATTTAGTTGTAGTGTTAGGCAGACATTTTATACCATACTCTAATATGTTATTTAGTTGTAGTGTTAGGCAGACATTTTATACTATACTCTAATCCGTTATTTAGTTGTAGTGTTAGGCAGACATTTTATACTATACTCTAATACATTATTTAGTTGTATTGTTAGGCAGACATTTTATACCATACTCTAATATGTTATTTAGTTGTAGTGTTAGGCAGACATTTTATACCATACTCTAATATGTTATTTAGTTGTATTGTTAGGCAGACATTTTATACCATACTCTAATATGTTATTTAGTTGTAGTGTTAGGCAGACATTTTATACCATACTCTAATATGTTATTTAGTTGTATTGTTAGGCAGACATTTTATACCATACTCTAATCCGTTATTTAGTTGTAGTGTTAGGCAGACATTTTATACCATACTCTAATATGTTATTTAGTTGTATTGTTAGGCAGACATTTTATACCATACTCTAATATGTTATTTAGTTGTAGTGTTAGGCAGACATTTTATACTATACTCTAATATGTTATTTAGTTGTAGTGTTAGGCAGACATTTTATACTATACTCTAATACATTATTTAGTTGTATTGTTAGGCAGACATTTTATACCATACTCTAATATGTTATTTAGTTGTAGTGTTAAGCAGACATTTTATACCATACTCTAATATGTTATTTAGTTGTAGTGTTAAGCAGACATTTTATACCATACTCTAATATGTTATTTAGTTGTAGTGTAAGGCAGACATTTTATACCATACTCTAATATGTTATTTAGTTGTAGTGTAAGGCAGACATTTTATACCATACTCTAATATGTTATTTAGTTGTAGTGTTAGGCAGACATTTTATACTATACTCTAATACATTATTTAGTTGTATTGTTAGGCAGACATTTTATACCATACTCTAATCCGTTATTTAGTTGTAGTGTTAGGCAGACATTTTATACTATACTCTAATACATTATTTAGTTGTATTGTTAGGCAGACATTTTATACCATACTCTAATATGTTATTTAGTTGTAGTGTTAAGCAGACATTTTATACCATACTCTAATATGTTATTTAGTTGTAGTGTTAAGCAGACATTTTATACCATACTCTAATATGTTATTTAGTTGTAGTGTTAAGCAGACATTTTATACCATACTCTAATATGTTATTTAGTTGTAGTGTTAGGCAGACATTTTATACCATACTCTAATATGTTATTTAGTTGTAGTGTTAGGCAGACATTTTATACCATACTCTAATATGTTATTTAGTTGTAGTGTTAGGCAGACATTTTACACTGTTTACTTTAAGTGTCAAGGCAACAGAAGAGGCCTGTTTGCTATTTTGTTCATACAGCAATTTCTTTAAAGGGCAAATGGGATTAGGTTGAGTAAACGCATGTCATTATCCAGTAGTGAGTCAACAGTTTAATGTGGAGGGGCTCCTTGGTGACACAAGAGCCAGAGCAAGATCCTTTAATTAATCTTACCATGTTGTATCAACATGGCTGTGCGTCTTTGACTCTCTCTCTCTCTCTCTGACACACACACACAGGCACTCACACAAATGCCGGTCACACAAACATACATGCGTGATACGATGACACACACACACACACACACACACACACACACACACACACACACACACACACACACACACACACACACACACACACACACACACACACACACACAACATCTCTGCATGCAAGCACCAACACACACACACCTTCTGTGTGCCCGCCTTGACTGCTAAAGAATTATGGCATTACATTCAGTTTGACCGACTGCTGGACTGTGAGTATGCGTTAGCCCTGGACAGCTGTCTAGCCAACAGTGAAATGTGATGGATGGGTAGGGGAGCTATGGGGGACATATGGAAATACCCAGGCATGAAAGAATGGAAGAAATTCTCTGTCTGGGCCTTTGTTTCACAAACTCACTCAAGGCGAATTGCCTATAAAAAAATAATTGCAGCTTTTATTAGGGACGAAAAAAAAACAATCTCAATGAGGTTGCCGATTGTTTCAAAAACAGAATCAATAATCAATCTGGATTTTATCGACTGCGAATCATTTTATAGATTGCGAATCATCCCCTCTTTCCCAAATAGCTCCTTAGGGGTGATTTGTAAAGATTCACTGGCTAAGCAAACACATCGAGATGCAGCTGTCTGCTGTTTAAGAGACATCTGTCCCTCATTTGTAGCCAGAAACAGTACGGAGGATCACCCACAGCATTGAGCGGGGTGGTGTCTGTGATGACAGGCGGTGGACATTAGGATTGACAACGTGGGTCATTGTTTGTGACGAAGTGGCAGCCGGTAAGTCACCATATTTGCCGACACCATTAGTCAGCTAGAAGGGCCCAGACCAACCATTCAGGAGAATTGATCTGGAGAGAGTGTGGTGTATTATATACAGTGCCTTGCGAAAGTATTCGGCCCCCTTGAACTTTGCGACCTTTTGCCACATTTCAAGCTTCAAACATAAAGATATAAAACTGTATTCTTTTGTGAAGAATCAACAACAAGTGGGACACAATCATGAAGTGGAACGACATTTATTGGATATTTCAAACTTTTTTAACAAATCAAAAACTGAAAAATTGGGCGTGCAAAATTATTCAGCCCACTTAAGTTAATACTTTGTAGCGCCACCTTTTGCTGCGATTACAGCTGTAAGTCGCTTGGGGTATGTCTCTATCAGTTTTGCACATCGAGAGACTGACATTTTTCCCATTCCTCCTTGCAAAACAGCTCGAGCTCAGTGAGGTTGGATGGAGAGCATTTGTGAACAGCAGTTTTCAGTTCTTTCCACAGATTCTCGATTGGATTCAGGTCTGGACTTTGACTTGGCCATTCTAACACCTGGATATGTTTATTTTTGAACCATTCCATTGTAGATTTTGCTTTACGTTTTGGATCATTGTCTTGTTGGAAGACAAATCTCCGTCCCAGTCTCAGATCTTTTGCAGACTCCATCAGGTTTTCTTTTAGAATGGTCCTGTATTTGGCTCCATCCATCTTCCCATCAATTTTAACCATCTTCCCTGTCCCTGCTGAAGAAAAGCAGGCCCAAACCATGATGCTGCCACCACCATGTTTGACAGTGGGGATGGTGTGTTCAGCTGTGTTGCTTTTACGCCAAACATAACGTTTTGCATTGTTGCCAAAAAGTTCCATTTTGGTTTCATCTGACCAGAGCACCTTCTTCCACATGTTTGGTGTGTCTCTCAGGTGGCTTGTGGCAAACTTTAAACTACACTTTTTATGGATATCTTTAAGAAATGGCTTTCTTCTTGCCACTCTTCCATAAAGGCCAGATTTGTGCAATTTACGACTGATTGTTGTCCTATGAACAGAGTCTCCCACCTCAGCTGTAGATCTCTGCAGTTCATCCAGAGTGATCATGGGCCTCTTGGCTGCATCTCTGATCAGTCTTCTCCTTGTATGAGCTGAAAGTTTAGAGGGACGGCCAGGTCTTGGTAGATTTGCAGTGGTCTGATACTCCTTCCATTTCAATATTATCGCTTGCACAGTGCTCCTTGGGATGTTTAAAGCTTGGGAAATCCGGCTTTAGACTTCTTCACAACAGTATCTCGGACCTGCCTGGTGTGTTCCTTGTTCTTCATGATGCTCTCTGTGCTTTTAACGGACCTCTGAGACTATCACAGTGCAGGTGCATTTATACGGAGACTTGATTACACACAGGTGGATTGTATTTATCATCATTAGTCATTTAGGTCAACATTGGATCATTCAGAGATCCTCACTGAACTTCTGGAGAGAGTTTGCTGCACTGAAAGTAAAGGGGCTGAATAATTTTGCACGCCCAATTTTTCAGTTTTTGATTTGTTAAAAAAGTTTGAAATATCCAATAAATGTCGTTCCACTTCATGATTGTGTCCCACTTGTTGTTGATTCTTCACAAAAAAATACAGTTTTATATCTTTATGTTTGAAGCCTGAAATGTGGCAAAAGGTCGCAAAGTTCAAGGGGGCCGAATACTTTCGCAAGGCACTGTATGTGTGCATGTTGTTGTAGTGGTGAGAGAGAGAGAGAGAGAGATTGTGTGAGGAAATACTGCTAATGTCTTGCACGTGTGTGTGAATGTAAAACTCGGAGTGTGTGAGTTGTGTCCACTACTTCCATGAGAGCTGGCTGAAAACAGAGCTAACGTGATGAGCCTACATTAGTCTTCACATGGCAGGCTGAGGTTGAAAGGGTGACAGGGGGTTGGCGTGTGTTAACTGTCTTCTAAAAGGCCAAGGCCGCCAGAAGAACCCTTGACAAATACCTCTTGGTCACCTTAATTTTCACATTTCAGATAAGAGGTTAATGCCTCTGAGTTAATCATGAAACCTCAGATAGAGATTAGAACTTTTTAATTGACCAGATAACCTTTGGTGAAGAGACGTGCAGACTAGCTGTATCATCCAAAGGACATAAGGAAACTGTCGAGGGGTCTTGGTTTGGGTTTAGGTGATCTTGGTTAACCCAGAACTAAAGTCTTTCATAGTTGGTCAGATACTCGATTAAGTTCTGAGTCCCTACGTGTTAAGAGAAGCGATGGAACGAGGATGAGAACCAGAATGAAGAGCTCCATCCTCTCTCTTTGCAAGTTATCGGCAAGTCTATGGGAAAATTGTCCCCTCCCCTTCCGGAATTCGAAAGTTGATAACATAAGCGAGATCCTGATTTGTTCTAAAATAACCAGTGATGAAAAACCCAAGCACCGGAACTACTGATCTCACGCATCCCGTTGTATCGTGACAGATCTACGGTACTATTTATGGTTACATACAAGTCTGTAAACGAGAGGTAAAGGTTTAGGCAATACTGTCAGGAAACATGTCTTTACTGCGATTGGCAACGTGCTTTTCAAATTCATTTCATTTACAATGAAATCAAGATATTTGCCCACTTCTCAAAGTACAGACCGGGGTCAATTTTTAAAAATTGAGATTAGTCCAGAATGTTTCTTATGATGTGCCTCTGCTGCCTCTGCTCAAAGTAGTTTCTGCAATAATACTGTGAAGTGCATGGATGCACTGTGTTTTGAAAGCCAACTGGGGGGATGGTTGGGACCCTGCCTTAATGTACCATATAGGAAGCAATGTCAATAAAGGTTTTATGGTCTTATTATTTTAAACTCTGCCTGGTTTCACTGGCTGGTTTCATGGCTTTGGAATATGGATGAGGTAGGCTTGCAAGCAGTTGTCTTGCAAAGCGTTATAGGATTATACAAAGTTAATATTTGACTGGTTGCAGGTTTTGATTCTCAGAAATGTAATCATAGGAGGGGCATTTTTATTATTTTGCTGAATTCGACCAAAATATGAAGTAGCAATGACAGCAAAAGCCAATGCTTCCTTACTCCAATATATAATCTCCCAAAGATTCTACTCTGCACTCCTACATTGAATAATTGGAAAAGTAGTTTTGTTGTTGTCAGTAATATGTCGTCTTAAATCAACATTGATTTTGGAAGATATTGCTAGGGTGTTTCAGTTTATGGGTAAATGAGAATGTATATCTGCAATGCTGAGAGTTTGCGCTACATGCATTTAGTTTCCTCCACGGTCCAGTGCTTCTGTTTAATTGATTCCCTCAATGTACATTCATTTATTTTGACTTCTGGCATTCCGGTTGACAACAGTCTCCTTTGTCAAACACAGTGAGGTACATGTAAAATGCATAAAAAAGGGACCATTTATAGTGTTACAATTTACAAAAAAGTAATTACTCATGTATTTAAACATCTATTTTCTTCCATCTATCCTAATTCAACAAATCTTCCCTAAATCGTCCCTCATGTATAGATGATATTGTCTTAACAAGACTGCAATGTATTTAGAGTTCTTTTTGTTATTTAGATCTGAAACTTCAGTCAGACAGAACCAACCTGGTTAGAGCGTTGGGCCAAACTAGGTATCCCCCTTTTCCTTTCAGGCCAGGGAACGGAGCCGTTGTTTGCATTTGCCCATCTGAAAATATCTGCAGGGCAAGAACCAAATTCACCTTCCAGGCCCACAGAGACAAAGGCTAGAGCAGGAGAGGAAGATGGGAAATAAAACAAAACAGGAATCCACTAAAGGAGCTTGTGCTAAAACAACGGGTCACCTTTTAAATGTTAATGATGATGATCATTGTATAATTAGGGCGAGGTGACAATGCCAATTTGTGTCCGTGACTGGAGAGCCTTTTATACTCCACTGGTGCATTGCCTTTCAGCACCTCCTCCTGTTAGTAATAAGGTTGTGGTCAGGATAACGTGTGTGCTTTTTCTTGTTCAGTAGATGACTAATATGAGACCCTAATAATGTTGTAGGTAATTCCTGAGAGTAGAGTATGACGCACACACCAATAAAGTATTTTTTTGTCTTTTCAACCAGGGAGTTGTCTGCAATTTCTGAAGTTGTTAAGATAATCAAAGTATAATACAACATGCCAACATTTTATTTCTTAACATGGCAGCAGGTGACACTGAATGAATCAATCACGTAATTGACAGCATATCTAACACATCACAAAGCTACCAGCTACCTTTTACTCCACAAAAGGACACCCACCCACTCTCAATTTACAGACTGCAATCCTTAAAGCTCTGAAGGCAAGGTGCCAGTTCTAATTCACTGCAGTCTGCAAGCCGTCCGATTGGTTGACTCTACTCCAGCAGAGAGAGTGAGAGAGAGAGAGAGAGAGCCCTGGGAACAAAGTCACTGAAGGTTTTGATCTTGAGGAGTGAGAAGTATCGCAATGTCCTAATTGAGCTGTCTTTGAGCCTTTGCATGACCAAATTACACCTGACCTGAAAGCTATCCAAAAGCATGTCCACACTCGTGTGCCTCCGCCAAAAGCGTTCAACCCCCATGTATTCCTTGCCTGATAATGAGGCCTTTCCTTGGAATGATGCATTAGCCTGAATGGATACATAGACACGCTGCCATAGCTGTCATTCTTCAATGTGATTGTGATGCTTTGACAGCTTTATTAACCTGCATGCTTTTCTGGGTTTCTTCTATTTATAGTCAAGATAACTTAGGAGAGGAGCAGGAGGAGAGATAGTCAGACGTGCAGAAATAGTCAGTCATTGTACTGTAGCTACAGCAAGACGAGTGCGATTCTTTGATGTTTCTAACACATTTTTGAAAAAGAAACAAAGGGCATTAATAAGCTGCAGGATACTAGGCTTCTTGGGTTGTGAACAAGGCAATACCAAGCGTTAGTTGTGTTGTTGTTGTGTACTGTGGACTGTTGTCACAAATAAAAATGGCTGCTCATTTAGAAGTTATACATCTTCTTTGGCATTTGCAGGATATCCGTCCCTGATGTTGATCTATTCTAGATGGATGATTTTTCTCTCAATATATTACTTTCTCTCCTACTTTCTCTCCCTCCTGACATCCCGGGGTAGCTACAACATCAAAATCACGCTTTGCAGAGAGCAACCATTGTATTAACAAAGCTTGTTGCGAACGGTGTGTCGAAAGAATCCGACAAGACTGGAAGTCTATGAGTATCTCAAATCACATCAAATCAAATGTATTTATATAGCCATTCTTACATCAGCTGATATCTCAAAGTGCTGTAGCCTAAAACCCCAAACAGCAGGCAATGCAGGTGTCGAAGCACGGTGGCTAGAAAAAACTCCCTAGAAAGGCCAAAACCTAGGAAGAAACCTAAAGATTAACCAGGCTATGAGGGGTGGCCAGTCCTCTTCTGGCTGTGCCAGGTGGAGATTATAACAGACCATGGCCAAGATGTTCAAATGTTCAGAAATGCCAGCAAGGTCAAATAATAATAATAATCACAGGAGTTGTCGAGGGTGCAACAGGTCAGCACCTCAGGAGTAAATGTCAGTTGGCTTTTCATAGCCGAGTATCTCTACCGCTCCTACTGTCTCTAGAGAGTTGAAAACAGCAGGTCTGGGACAGGTAGCACGTCCAGTGAACAGGTCAGGGTTCCATAGCCGCAGGCAGAACATTTGAAACTGGAGCAGCAGCACGGCCATGTGGACTGGGGACAGCAAGGAGTCATCATGCCAGGTAGTCCTGAGGCATGGTCCTAGAGCTCAGGTACCCCGAGAGAGAGAAAGAAAGAAAGAGAGAATTAGAGAGAGCATACTTAAATTCACACAGGACACTGGAGAAATACTCCAGATACGTATAACAAACTGACCCTAGCCCCCCGACACAAACTACTGCAGCATAAATACTGGAGGCTGAGACAGAAGGGGTCAGGAGACACTGTGGCCCCATCCGATGATACCCCCGGACAGGGCCAAACAGGCAGGATATAACCCCACCCACTTTGCCAAAGCACAGCCCCCACACCACTAGAGGGATATCTTCAACCACCAACTTACCATCCAAGCATGCTAGTGCCAAAATCTCAAAATATCCCTTTAAGAAAATAGGGATTCATATGGAAAGGCATTGATCGTGTCTGGGGCGCCTCTGACAAAGAGAATAAATGTGCTCTTCATTGTAATTATCAGTCTAAGCCCAGTGGCCTTATCTCCGTAGCATGCTGAAAATCTAGAAGCACAGCACACAGTCCCATGTGGACTGAATCAAAGCCCCCTGTGAGACTTAATAGTCTTAATTCACCTCCCTCAACAGCACATCCTTTATTTTCGAGTCCACACTTAGAGCTATAAAGTCGATTAGAGCCTCACAACAACAGGAGGCCTGGTATTTAGGTATTTTTATGTTGGAAAGGAGATAGTACTAGCTTGGAGGGTTATAAATGGGCCGTTTAGTTGTTGTAGGCATGTTATTTACGTGAAAGGGTTGCATAAGCAGTGATTCTTTACTTTAGAATAATATTTCAAAGAATTAGGCTAGATGATTATAGAAAATGACGTGTTCTTTGAATGGCCTTGAGTTTGTTGTGGAAAATATTTTAGTACACATAAAGCCTTGAATAAAAATAAAAGAAGATCGTTATTTTTGTGTTCTAGAACAATCCATATGCAGTACCTGTAATCTTTCGTTATTCAACACTAGTAAGCTATACTTTCTCAAATTAGCATTTAACCTGTTGAGGATATGGCAGACAAACGCCCCCTTTGGAGAGATTGGGTACCCCTAGTAAACTGGAAAAAAAATCTTTCAAAAATTGTTAATATATGCAAATAAAAATTATTATTGGATAGAAAACACTCTAAAGATTCTAAAACCGTTGGAATTATGTCTGTAAGTATAGCAGAACTCACAGGGCAGGCATTCTTCCAAACTAGTTTCTGTGGCCATGAAAGTTGGAGCAACTTTGACGTCATGCCCCCACCCCTCCCAACCAGCTATGATTCTGGGGACACTTTCTATCTCTTCCGCTAGATGTCCTCTTTCATTAGAGCTTCAAACCGTTCAAATCGCGCGAGAATTGACCCTATGGGAGTGAAATTAGTGCGTGCCACGAGAGAATAGGCTGTGCGTATGGGCGCGAATTGGTCACAGTCATTCCTTTGTTTCCAGCACTGAAGAGAAGGGCAGACGATGGGCGATTGAATTGAAGTTTGTTTTGCACGTCTAAAACATCATAAAGCTTGCTTCTGCACTTAGTTTGACCTGTTTAGTCGACATATAATGTGTAATTTTGAAGTTTTGATGCGCAACTTATCCGGACCAGAGGACGTTTTGGGTGCATTTCAGCTGATGTTATTAGCAGTAGCTAATACAAAGACGCAAGACTTGAAACCAAACGATGTATTGGGTAAGTATGAAGCCTTCTAAGACATTCTGAACGAAGACCATCGAAGGTAAGGGAATATTTATGCTTAAATCTGTGTTTCTGTTGACTCCAACATTACGTGGAAATGTAGCTTGGAACTGAGCGCTGTCTCACAATATGGAATAGTGTGCGATTTCTGTAACGTTAAAAATAAATCTAACACAGCGGTTGCATAAAGAAGCAGTGTATCTTTCTAACTATATGTAGAACATGTATATTTAGTCAAAGTTTATGATGTCTATTTTACGTTATCTTGCCGCGCTACATAGATTTCCTGCGGGCGTTTTTGAGTAATTTCTGAAGGTGAACTCACTGTAAATGGACATTTATGGATATAAATGGCATATTATTGAAAAAAAAAAATATGTACTGTGTAATATGTCATATTACTGTCATCTGATGAAGATTTTCAAAAGGTTAGTGAGCGATTTATTTTTTAATCCTGCGTTTGTTGATTGCATGTTTTGGCTATTGAAATGAGCTGTGTCTGGTGGTGGTTTTACATATATATGTGCTATGTTTTCGCCGTAAAACATTTTAGAAATCTGACTTGCTGGCTAAATGAACAAGATGTTTATCTTTAATTTGAGCTATTGGACTTGTTAATGTGTGGAGGTTAAATATTTTTAAGAATATTTTTGCGTTCCATGCGCCACCGTTCCAGCTGCACGTGGGAGGGTTGATTCCCAATTGGGAACCAGTATCGTAGACAGGTTAAGTTCTTTCAGCACCTATTGTTCTCGTCAGCAGTGTAGAACCTCTCCCAGCTTTACTTGTTAGCTGACTTCTGAAATAGTTTCGTTTTCGTTTTTGAGTGCTCTATTGAGAGTAATGAAGAGCTACTTAACGTATACACGTTGCCAGATCCTTGTTAATAAACCCATGTCCCCCTCCACTCCACTGCAGAAATCTCAGATAGAGAGAGGGAGAAGAAAGGAGCAGAGCTCTCACATTGTCTTATTATCATGCTCAATTTAATTGCTATGTAAAAAGTCTGATGATCAAAATTAGAACATGGGCCCATTTGGGTTTTATCTTTCCCCCTCTAAGGCTGTGACCTTTTAGACTTCTAATTGGTTAATAAAGAGTCTCTCTAACACACGAGTATTGCAACTTCACTAGATGACTGTTCAGTTAGAGTCCTGTAAAGATACCTGAGGTTTAAATTACCTTTATATAGTGCATATGTTCTCTTGTAGGGCCAACACTTTGCTAGACAGTTCAAGCAACTTTCTGTATCACGGAAATAAATGTTTTAAAACGTTCACATGACCTTTAGTGCTCATAGGGGTTACCCAAATTGTAGGTCTATCGTCACAGCTCAATGATATATACAGTATACAGTTCAGCGAACCCTACATCTTTTTTGATGCTGATGTGATGGATCATATATTGAACCTTGGTCATCCGCATGACTCAAGAGCAGACTGCATAGCCTTTAGCTCCAGGGGCTCTAACTAATCGGCCTTTAGTGGCTGTCCCCATTACACTGTAGCCATAACTGACCTCAAATCTCACCAAATCACCACAGCTTTTTCTGTGAACCTCCATAGTGATCGCCCTACAACCCTGCGAGCGTATCTCAGGCCTAGTCCGCATTTCTGGGGTGACTCATCAGATGTGACCTGTGAGGTCGCTGGATGACCATGGATTTCTGAATTAATCATACTAGACAACTAATGGTAGAACTATTTCTTAGGGCTGCCTGGGACTGGGTGATAAGTAGTGTATAAGTGACCATGCCGGACCTGAATGAGCCAATGGATAGACCTTCAGGGCCTGTGTACAATAATGACAGCTGAAGAGTGAGTTTCTGTATGACTGAGTCACCATGTCTACCAATTGACCTCAACTGTATGCATATATAACCTAACATCAAATTGTCACTAATCTACAGTATGCAGTCCTAATAAGGACACTGTGATAATATTCTGTGTAACATTTTTGTTGGTTCTGCCTTAGTTGTGTTTTTAAGAAGAAAAAATAGCACTTTAATTGAACAATCATTTCTGTGACTCATATAATTAAATCTCCTAACAATTAAAAACACTTTTTTTGTTTTCTTATCCTCAACACTCCAAAATTCAGTTAAATGATTTAGTAATTCCCAGGTCTATTTTAACCAACAGGGCTCTTTTGAATTGTAAGTATGGAGTTAGATATTAATTTGCTGCCATTTAAATAATTGACTGATTTGCTTTCAGGACCATGTCTCTCAACAGGGGAAGATAATGGAAATGAATCTGTGACAGACAGACTGTGTTAGAGTAAGTGTATTTACACACTGTTTTCATCCCCTTTGGCTCTGTGAATCGCTAACATCTCTCATCGTTTACTCTGGAAAGACATAAATCACAAAAATTGCAGGGAGCAACAACTGCCAAAGCGATTCTCCAAAATGGCTGATCAATCATAAAGAGTCGCAAATAGCAATAATGGATGGCATCGTGGCTGGTGGGATGGTGGGAGAGGATTTGCACGGTAACGCACACCAGCCGTCGTCTACCACCCTGACACTGTTTTATCAGGATGTTAATGCTGGCGGGTAGCCCCCGCCAAGTCGAGCCGCGTTATTGGTGGGCCGTATCACATTGAGCCAATGGATCACTTGGTTGATGGATGACAGAGACCATTCCCCCCGGTGTCACCTGCTGAGGGAGAAACCATGTCTCAACGCAGGCCACTAAAAGGACAACATATTGAATTTTTAATTGCACCTGACAGATGTTATGACTACACTGGCACACTATCGGTAACACTCCACTTTGAAAAGGGTCATGTTTATTTTTTAACAACTCCTCCTCCATATTGGATACAGCTAGGTGACTGACAGGAAGAACAAAGTTGAAAAAATATAATTATGAGATGCCGCTCAGAGTTAATCAGGTGCTGTCGCCTCATCGAGTCACCTCAGAGGAAGATTGACAATGACACACACTGGTATGCCTGTTGTGAAGAAAGACTCCCTCCTTCTGTCCCTCCCCTCTTCTCTGCCTGACAGGGGGAACAGAGGAAAATACCAGAACTGTGAAAAAGAGAGAAAAAAAGAGAAGATGAGAAAAGACAAACTCCAAACTAATTCCTGTCCCTTATTTGATGAATAAAGTAGAATATGTCTCAGTAACCACAAATTATATGTGTGGTTAAATTAAATGTAAAGGGAAAGTGTTTGGGATTTGTTGCAGTGGGTGGAGGAGGTGTTCGGTCATAGATTCATTGTCAACATCTTCTAATTACACTTTGAAGAATATATTTAGACCATTCAGTTGTCTTGCTACTTCTATTGTAGTGTACTCTCCACTTATGGCCTTTTTCTTAGACCCTAGTCTACTTATGTCTTCTACCCTGATGAACACTGTGCATTAGACCATACCAACGCTCCAGTATATCTCCAAACCTGGTCTCACATCACATCATCCTGCATTTTCTCTGTTCCTTACTCCTTAACCTTCTTGTATTTTAGTCCTTTACTCTTTAAGTATTTGTCCTGTGATTAATGTACCATGAGAGACATTGAAGTTTCTGGTCAGAGGTTCACGGTTCAAAGTTGAAGGTAGAGAAAAGGAAGGAGATATCTCACCACTCAAGACTGGAGATAAGATGGAGTCAGAGAGAGAGAGAGTGTCTGGGTCCGCCAGGCCTGGCTTGTGCTTTTATCCTTCTTCCTCAGTGTGCACGTTCAAACCGCCACCAAGGATTCTACTGGGCAGCCAGATAGCGTTTGATTCGCTTGACTTACTCCCTTGGCTAGCGCCAGCCTGAGAGACAGTTGCACCATGGGAAGGGAAAAAAGGGTGACCGTAATGTAATATAAGAGAAAGACACAGCTTGTGCCCTCACTCTGGAAATGTCAAACATACAGAGCAGATATAGAGAGCATTGAGAGAACACTTTTGATGACACTTTAACTTAGTATTAAGTTTTTCCAGAGTTCCTGTTTGCCAGGGATTAGGGTTGTATTAGTCTGACTCTGATCTGTTTGTACTGTATAATAAACTCATATGTTTGTTATGTTGTTGTGCCTGCTGTTATGCCTAGCATTTGATCTATGTCTGTGTCTGATGAGATGATGATTAATGATGAGACATATTGGATAGAACATAATTTATGAAAACCTATTGTGACAGTCCAGCACGCATCATCATGCTTTGTTCCGACACATCAGACCACCAAATGATAAAAGCATGTCTCCAGTTTGGACAATACGGTACAAACTGGTCATGGTGACTTTTGTTGTGAGCAACAGCAGCTGTGACCCAGTCTCACCAAACGTCATGGTCTGGTAGAGTTGTATCCATCCCAATGATAGCTGTGCCTGGTTAAATGTTACTCTTTGGTTTCCAGAAAATATCCATCCAAAATGGCGCCGGGAAGTATCATTCTGTCCCTGTGAATGTACAGGGACATTGCAGCAACATTTAAGTTGTTATGGTAGCACTCTTCTATCGCTGGACTTTGAAGTTGAAATTGGAAAGTGTTTCTGACAGGTGATTATGAAGTGGAATGTCACCACATAAAGACTTCATGTAAAGATAGAAGAATGTTGTGTAGGAATGTGCCACATAATGGGAACATATGGAAACCAGTTTCTGTTGGTGTGAAAGGTAACATCTTCCAAATGTACGAAAATAAGCAATTTCTCTTGAGATGGTTTAGTTAAATGAAAATAAATATTGACTGTGTTGTGTATGTTTCAGGTGTATTTGTGTAATAGCCTATGACAGTGGTGTGATCAATCGATCACGTTTTAAAAACCAATAGTTAGGTGAGAACTCTCTCACTTTGCATTTCATGGAAGGTATTTAATTCAAAATCCAAACAGATAAGTACCACCCTTCCGCTTTAACGAGCATTCAGTAAATATACATTGATTTTAATTAGGCCTCCTCCTTGCTGTAGGGAGAGAGATAGAGGAGGTAGGAAGAGAGAGAGATGGATGGAGCGAGATGGTAGAGAAGAGAGACAGAGCTAGGAGACGGAGAGAGAGAGAGGAGGGGCGGAGAGAGGGGAGAGAGTAGAGAGGAGGAGCGAAAGAGGGAGTGAGGGCTGTAGAGTGATAGACACCTTTCTAACTCAGTTGCCGGAGAGGAAGGAAACCACTCAGGGATTTCACCATGATGCCAATGGTGACTTTAAAACAGTTACAGAGTTTAATGGCTGTGATAGGAGAAAACTGAGGATGGATCAACAACATTGTAATTAATCCACAATACTAACATAATTGACAGAGTGAAAGAACGAAACCTGTACAGAACCTGTCCAAAACAAGCATCCTGTTTACAACCAGGCAAAAACGTAATGCTCCCAAAAATGTTGCAAAGCAATTAACATTTTGTCCTGAATACAAAGTGTTATGTTTGGGGCAAATCCAATAAAACACATTACTACCACTCCTCATATTTTCAAGCATAGTTGTGGCTGCATCATGTTATGTGTATGCTTGTAATCGTTAAGGACTGGTAAGTTTTTCAGGATAAAAATCAAACTGAATAGATCTTGTGGTGGAATATTCTATTTAAGTGAGAGCGACTTTGTCATTTCTTCAAACAATCATCTTTATTCTATATTGATTAAATATTGCAATAATGAAACCGTCGACCCAACAGTCTTGACTTGCTGCTCCTTTTATACCTGATACCAAGATTGCTCAGTCATAGCTGGTTCAACCAGAGACTGGGGACACTGCCCTGTGTAGGGTGTCGTCTTTCAGATAGGACGTTAAACGGACTCTCTGTGGTCACTAAAGATCCCATGGCACTTATCGTAAAAGTAGGCGTGTTAACCCCGGTGCCCTGGCTAAATTCCCAATCTGGCCTTCATACCATCATAACACCTAATCATCCCCAGCTTACAATTGGCTCATTCATCCCCCCTCCTCTCCTTTGTAACTATTCTGCATGTTGTTGCTGTAAATGAAAATGTGTTCTCAGTCAAGTTATCTGGTATAATAAGGGTTAAATAAGAATAAAAAGCCATCACTTAATCAGTTGCCAACCCAAAGACACAGAAAAGGAGAGAGGCCAAAGAATCTTACTTTAGTAAATAAAACAACCATTATGTGTCACGTTCTGACCTTTATTTCCTTTGTTTTTATTATTTAGTATGGTCAGGGCGTGAGTTGGGGTGGGCAGTCCATGTTTGTTTTTCTATGATTTGGGTATTTCTATGTTTTGGCCTAGTATGGTTCTCAATCAGAGGCAGGTGTCATTAGTTGTCTCTGATTGAGAATCATACTTAGGTAGCCTGGGTTTCACTGTGTGTTTGTGGGTGATTGTTCCTGCCTCTGTGTTTGCACCAGATAGGACTGTTTTGGGTTTTCACGTTTCTTGTTTTTGTTAGTTTGTTCATGTGAAGTGCTTTATTAAACATGAATCAAAATAACCACGCTGCGCTTTGGTCCGCCTCTCCTTCAAGTCAAGAAAACCGTTACAGAATCACCCACCACAACAGGACCAAGCGGCGTGGTGAACAGCAGCTGCAGCAAAAGCAGCAGCAGGAGAAGGAACAGAGGCAGCAGCAGCAAAAACAGCAACAGCGATGTCTGGATTTCGGGACATAGGAGCAGAATCTGGACTACACAACTTGGGAGGAGATAGACAGGTGGGCGGTCGACCCAGGGAGAGTGCCGGAGCCCGCCTGGGATTCGATGGAGCAGTGCGTGGAAGGTTACAGGAGAATGAGGTTGGCGAAGCGAACACGGCTGGCAAGGAAGCCCGAGAGGCAGCCCCAAAAATGTATTGGGGGGAGGCACACAGGAAGTATGGCGAAGCCAGGTAGGAGACCTGAGCCAACTTCCTGTGCTTACCGGGGGGCGAGAGAGACCGGGCAGGCACCGTGTTATGCTGTGAAGCGCACGGTGTCCCCAGTGCGGGTGCATAGCCCAGTGCGGTACATTCCAGCTCATTGGCCGGGCTAGAGTGGGCATCGAGCCAGGTGCCATGAAGCCGGCTCTACGCATCTGGTCTCCAGTGCGTCTCCTTCGTCTCCGGCTTACATGGCACCAGCCTTGCGCACGGTGTCCCCGGTTCGCCTGCATAGCCCAGTGGGGGCTATTCCACCTCGCCGCACTGGCAGGGCGACCGGGACCATTCAACCGGGTAAGGTTGGGCAGGCTCGGTGCTCAAGAGCTCCAGTGCGCCTTCACGGTCCGGTCTATCTGGTACCACCTCCACGCACCAGCCCTCCGGTGGCAGCCCCCCGCACCAGGCTGTCTCTCCGTCTCATCCTTACAGGTGCTCCCGCCTGTCCAGTGCTGCCGGAGTCTCCTGCCTTTCCGGCGCTGCTAGAGCCTTCCTCCTCTCCAGCGCAGCCGGAAACTCCCACCTGTTTGGCGCTGCCAGAGCTCCTGCCCCTCAGTCCAAAGGCGCCAGAGCCCCTCATTCCAGAGGCGCCAGAGCTCCTTAGTCCAGCGCTGCCAGAGCCTTCCTCTCCAGCGTTGCCGGAGCTTCCCGTCTGCCCAGCGCCATCTGAGCTACCTGTCTGCCCAGCGACGCCTGAACCACCCGTCTGCCCAGCGCCGCCTGAGCCACCCGTCTGCCCAGCGCCGCCAGTGCCGCCAGTCTGCCCAGCGCCGCCAGTGCCCCCAGTCTGCCCAGCGCCGCCAGTGCCGCCAGTCTGCCAGGAACCGCCAGTGTCGCCAGTCTGCAAGGAGCCGCCAGTGCCGCCAGTCTGCCAGGGGCCACCAGTCAGCCAGGTGCCGCCAGTCAGCCAGTGGCCGCCAGTGCCGCCAGTCAGCCAGTGGCCGCCAGTGCCGCCAGTCAGCCAGGGGCCGCCAGTGCCGCCAGTCAGCCAGGGGCAGCCAGTCAGCCAGGGGCCGCCAGTGCCCCTCAGCCCAGAGCTTCCGCCCCTCTGTCCAGAGCTTCCGCCCCTTTGTCCAGAGCTTCCGCCCCTCTGTCCAGAGCTTCCTCCCCTCTGTCCAGAGCTTCCGCCCCTCTGTCCCGAGCTGCCCCTCTGTCCAGTGGGGTCATTGAGAAGGGTTGCCATGGTTAGAAAGCCACGGAGGCGGACAATAAGGCGGACTAAGACGATGGTGAAGTGGGGTCCGCGTCCCGCGCCAGAGCCGCCACCGCGGACAGACGCCCACCCAGACCCTCCCCTATAGGTTAAGGTTTTGCGGCCGGAGTCTGCACCTTTGGGGGGGGGGGGGGTCCTGTCACGTTCTGACCTTTATTTCCTTTGTTTTGTCATTATTAGGTAGCCTGGGTTTCACTGTGTGTTTGTGGGTGATTGTTCCTGTCTCTGTGTTTGCACCAGATAGGACTGTTTTGGGTTTTCACGTTTCTTGTTTTTGTTAGTTTGTTCATGTGAAGTGCTTTATTAAACATTAATCAAAATAACCACGTTACATTATGTGCATGAATAAAACATACTCTTGTGTTCCTGCTACCACAATCGAAGCACAGGCAAAATCCTAGAGGAAAACCTGGTTCAGTCTGCTTTCCACTAGACACTGGGAGATGAATTCACCTTTCAGCAGGACAATAACCTAAAAAACATGGCCACATCTACACTAGAGTTGCTTACCAAGAAGACAGTGAATATTCCTGAGTTACACTTTTTACTTAAATCTAATTGAAAATCTATGGCAAGACCTGAAATTGGTTGTCAGCAATCGTCAACAACCAATTTGACAGAGCTTGAAGAATTTTGAAAATAATAATGGGCAAATATTGTATAGTCTAGGTGTGGAAAGCTCTTAGAGATGTACCCAGAAAGACTCACAGCTGTTATCACTGCCAAAGGTGCTTCCAAAAAGTATTAACTCAGGGGTGTGAATACTTATTAAAATAGATATTTCTGTATTTAATTTTCAATAAATGTAGTAACATTTCTAAAAACATGTTTTCACTTGTAAAGAAAATGCTGAGAGTTGAAAAGCAGGTGCAGGTGGTACGTTTAATAAACCAACAAACATGGAACGATGAAAACATAGCAGTGGCGTCTACACATAATCACAGAAACAATACTGACTGGGGAAAGAACCTAAGGGAGTGGCAGATCAAATCAAATCTTATTTGTCACATACACATGGTTAGCAGATGTTAATGCGAGTGTAGCGAAATGCTTATGCTTATAGTTCCGACAATGCAGTAATAACCAACAAGTAATCTAACTAACAATTCCAAAACTACTGTCTTATACACAGTGTAAGTGGATAAAGAATATGTACATAAAGATATATGAATGAGTGATGGTACAGAGCAGCATAGGCAAGATACAGTAGATGGTATCGAGTACAGTATATACATATGAGATGAGAATGTAAACAAAGTGGCATAGTTAAAGTGGCTAGTGATACATGTATTACATAAGGATGCAGTAGATGATATAGAGTACAGTATATACGTATACATATGAGATGAATAATGTAGGGTATGTAAACATTATATTAGGTAGCATTGTTTAAAGTGGCTAGTGATATATTTTACATAATTTCCCATCAATTCCCATTATTAAAGTGAATGGAGTTGAGTCAGTGTGTTGGCAGCAGCCACTCAATGTTAGTGGTAGCTGTTTAACAGTCTGATGGCCTTGAGATAGAAGCTGTTTTTCAGTCTCTCGGTCCCAGCTTTGATGCACCTGTACTGACCTCGCCTTCTGGATGATAGCGGGGTGAACAGGCAGTGGCTCGGGTGGTTGTTGTCCTTGATGATCTTTATGGCCATCCTGTAACATCGGGTGGTGTAGGTGTCCTGGAGGGCAGGTAGTTTGCCCCCGGTGATGCGTTGTGCAGACCTCACTACCCTCTGGAGAGCCTTGCGGTTATGGGCGGAGCAGTTGCCGTACCAGGCGGTGATACAGCCCGCCAGGATGCTCTCGATTGTGCATCTGTAGAAGTTTGTGAGTGCTTTTGGTGACAAGACAAATTTCTTCAGCCTCCTGAGGTTGAAGAGGCGCTGCTGCGCCTTCTTCACGATGCTGTCTGTGTGAGTGGACAAATTCAGTTTGTCTGTGATGTGTATGCCGAGGAACTTAAAACTTACTACCCGCTCCACTACTGTTCCATCGATGTGGATAGGGGGGTGTTCCCTCTGCTGTTTCCTGAAGTCCACAATCATCTCCTTAGTTTTGTTGACGTTGAGTGTGAGGTTATTTTCCTGACACCACACTCCGAGGGCCCTCACCTCCTCCCTGTAGGCCGTCTCGTCGTTGTTGGTAATCAAGCCTACCACTGTTGTGTCGTCCGCAAACTTGATGATTGAGTTGGAGGCGTGCGTGGCCACGCAGTCGTGGGTGAACAGGGAGTACAGGAGAGGGCTCAGAACGCACCCTTGTGGGGCCCCAGTGTTGAGGATCAGCGGGGTGGAGATGTTGTTGCCTACCCTCACCACCTGGGGGCGGCCCGTCAGGAAGTCCAGTACCCAGTTGCACAGGGCGGGGTCGAGACCCAGGGTCTCGAGCTTGATGACGAGCTTGGAGGGTACTATGGTGTTGAATGCCGAGCTGTAGTCGATGAACAGCATTCTCACATAGGTATTCCTCTTGTCCAGATGGGTTAGGGCAGTGTGCAGTGTGGTTGAGATTGCATCGTCTGTGGACCTATTTGGGCGGTAAGCAAATTGGAGTGGGTCTAGGGTGTCAGGTAGGGTGGAGGTGATATGGTCCTTGACTAGTCTCTCAAAGCACTTCATGATGACGGAAGTGAGTGCTACGGGCAGTAGTCGTTTAGCTCAGTTACCTTAGCTTTCTTGGGAACAGGAACAATGGTGGCCCTCTTGAAGCATGTGGGAACAGCAGACTGGTATAGGGATTGATTGAATATGTCCGTAAACACACCGGCCAGCTGGTCTGCGCATGCTCTGAGGGCCCGGCTGGGGATGCCGTCTGGGCCTGCAGCCTTGCGAGGGTTAACACGTTTAAATGTTTTACTCACCTCGGCTGCAGTGAAGGAGAGTCCACATGTTTTCGTTGCAGGCCGTGTCAGTGGCACTGTATTGTCCTCAAAGCGGGCAAAAAAGTTATTTAGTCTGCCTGGGAGCAAGACATCCTGGTCCGTGACTGGGCTGGTTTTCTTCTTGTAGTCCGTGACTGACTGTAGACCCTGCCACATACCTTTTGTGTCTGAGCCGTTGAATTGAGATTCTACTTTGTCTCTATACTGACACTTAGCTTGTTTGATAGCCTTGCGGAGGGAATAGCTGCACTGTTTGTATTCGGTCATGTTACCAGTCACCTTGCCCTGATTAAAAGCAGTGGTTCGCGCTTTCAGTTTCACGCAAATGCTGCCATCAATCCACGGTTTCTGGTTAGGGAATGTTTTCATCGTTGCTATGGGAACGACATCTTCAGCGCACGTTCTAATGAACTTGCACACCGAATCAGCGTATTCGTCAATGTTGTTATCTGATGCAACACGAAACATATCCCAGTCCACGTGATGGAAGCAGTCTTGGAGTGTGGAATCAGCTTGGTCGGACCAGCGTTGGACAGACCTCAGCGTGGGAGCTTCTTGTTTTAGTTTCTGTCTGTAGGCAGGGATCAACAAAATGGAGTCGTGGTCAGCTTTTCCGAAAGGAGGGCGGGGCAGGGCCTTATATGCGTCACGGAAGTTAGAATAACAATGATCCAAGGTTTTTCCAGCCCTGGTTGCGCAATCGATATGCTGATACAATTTAGGGAGTCTTGTTTTCAGATTAGCCTTGTTAAAATCCCCAGCTACAATGAATGCAGCCTCAGGATGTATGGATTCCAGTTTGCAAAGAGTCAAATAAAGTTTGTTCAGAGCCATCGATGTGTCTGCTTGGAGGGGAATATATACGGCTGTGATTATAATCGAAGAGAATTCTCTTGGTAGATAATGCGGTCGACATTTGATTGTGAGGAATTCTAAATCAGGTGAACAGAAGGATTTGAGTTCCTGTATGTTTCTGTGATCACACCACGTCTCGTTAGCCATAAGGCATACGCCTCCGCCCCTCTTCTTACCAGAAATATGTTTGTTTCTGTCGGCGCGATGCGTGGAGAAACCCGCTGGCTGCACCGCCTCCGATAGCGTCTCTCCAGTGAGCCATGTTTCCGTGAAGCAAAGAACGTTACAGTCTCTGATGTCCCTCTGGAATGCTACCCTTGCTCGGATTTCATCAGCCTTGTTTTCAAGAGACTGGACATTGGCGAGAAGAATGCTAGGGAGTGGTGCACGATGTGCCCGTCTCCGGAGTCTGACCAGAAGACCGCCTCGTTTCCCTCTTTTACGGAGTCGTTTTTTTGGGTCGCCGGCTGGGATCTATTCCGTTGTCCTGGTTGAAAGGCAGAACACAGGATCCGCTTTGCGAAAATCATATTCTTGGTTGTACTGATGGTGAGTTGACGCTGATCTTATATTCAGTAGTTCTTCTCGACTGTATGTAATGAAACCTAAGATGACCTGGGGTACTAATGTAAGAAATAACACGTAAAAAAACAAAAAACTGCATAGTTTCCTAGGAACGCGAAGCGAGGCGGCCATCTCTGTCGGCGCCGCATTAACGGCGATGTAGGGGAGGTAATAAATTAGGTAATGTAGTCCACCTCATGATGAAGTGCAGGTGCGCGCAATGATTGGTGCCAGGTTTAAGTAATGATGGATGCCAGGACCAGTGGTTAGTATACTGGTGACGTCGAATGCCGGAGGGGAGGAGCGGGAGTAGACGTGACAGTACCCCCCTGACGTGCGGCTCCAACTGCAGGACAACGCCGTCCAGGGGGATGGCCCAGAGGACGAGGAGCGGGCCGGTCGGGGCTATGAAGGTAGAAATCACGGATGATGTTGGGATCCAGAATATCCTCCACCGGAACCCAACACCACTCCTCTGGCCCATACCCCTCCCAGTCCACCAGGTACTGGAGCCTACCCCTACGATGTCAGGAGTCCAGTAGGAATCTGAGGGCATAGGACGAACACCCTTTGATGTCCAGGAGGGCAGGGGGTGTCGCGGGGGACAGCATCAGCTAGGGGACCAGGATCCATTGGTCTGAGAAGGGAGACATGAAAAGAAGGTGAGATATGGTAGTCTCTGGGAAGCTGTAACCTATACGTCACCTCGTTGATCCTATAGAGAGCCTTGAACGGCCCCACAAACCGAGGGCTCAGCTTCTTGCAGGGCAGGCGGAGTAGGAGGTTCCTGGTAGAGAGCCAGACAATTCCCAGGACGGAACACGGGGGTCGCACTGTTGTGGCGGTCTGCCTGCTCCTTCTGACGGTGGACAGCATGCTGGTGTCTCACATGAGCATCTCTCCATACTTCTTCTGCACGCCTGAAACACTCATCAACCACAGAAGCTTCAGTCTGACCCGGGATCCACGGAGTCAGGGCCAGCTGAAAATCCAGAACACACTGGAAGGGGGTCAGCCAAGTGGAGGAGTGACGAAGCAAATTCTGGGCATACTCCGCCCATGAATGGAATCAGGCCCACTCTCCCTGCTCCTGGATCATCCTCTCCACCTGCCCATTGGACTGAGGCCTATACCTGGAAGTGAGGCTGACGGTGACCTCAAGCTTCTACATAAAGGTTCTCCACACCTGTGATGTGAATTGGGGGCCACGGTCGGAGACAATGTCCTCCGGAAGGCCATAATGCCGAAGACCTGCTGGATTAGTGCCTCGGCGATCCGGAGAGCAGTAGGAAGACCAGAGAGAAGGATAAAACAACAGGATATGGAAAATCTATCCACAACCACCAAAATGGTGGTGAAACCGTCAGCGGAGGGGAGATGGATAAATGAGACCAGGGATGCTGTCGCACGGGAAGGGGAAGGAGTTTCCCTGCTGGAGCGTTACGGGGGGGATTTGGATGCGACACATACGGATCAGAAGTTGACGTAGTGAGTGACGTCCTGCGCCAAGGTGGGCCACCAGTATTTTTCAGAGATAGATTGGGTAGTGCGAGAAATACCTGGATGTCCAGCGACAACAGTTGTGTGTGTCCAGGTCAGCAGCCGATCCCTTATCCCTGTGGGAACATAGATGCACTCAGGAGGAGGAGGACAGTTATTGGGCGTGGGCTCCCTCTCCAGAGCCTGGCAGATGTCTACATCTACGTCCCAGACCACAGGGGCTACTACTGTAGAGGATGGGATTATAGATACATTCAGGACAGGACCCTCTCCCGAATCGTAGAGACTGGACAGGGCATCGGCTTTGATGTTCTTTGAACCTTGGCAATAGGTCAGCGTGAAGTCAAATCTTGTGTAGAAAAGGGCCCACCTTGCTTGGCGTCAATTCAGACTCCTAGCGGTCCGTGTGTACTCCAGGTTCCGATGGTTCGTGAGAATGACGAATGGGTCCTTGCGCCCTACAGCCACTCCGCAGGTCCAGTTTGGTAAAGAACCAGGCCCCGCGGAGCTGATCGAGGGCTGTTGGCACCAACGGGAGAGGTTAATGGTACTGAGTGGTGATTTCATGGAATCCTCTGTAATCAATACAGGACGCAACCTCCATCGTTCTTGGCCACAAAGAAGAAACCAGCCAACGCAGGAGAAGTGGACGTGCGCATAAAACCTTGTTGGTGCGCCTCTTTGATGTACTCCATGGCCTGGGTCTCAGCCACCAACAGAGGATAGATGGGTCTGTGCGGGGGCGCAGAACCTGCAAGCTTGATGGCACAGTCCCAGGGGCGATTAGAGGCAGGTGGCATGGGTCTTGGAAAATACATACTGCAGGTCCTGATATACCTCCAGGATATTATGCTGAAGGGTAACCACAGAACTCTCAACCGACGTGGAACCACAGGGATGGGGAAGCAGGTCCTCCGGCTTACAAGTGACCAGTCTGTGATTTTCATCCTCGACATTGAGATGGTGGGGTTATGGCATTGAAGCCAAGAGAGGCCGAGGATGATCTTGGGAACTGGTGATGAAGAAGGGGATGTTCTCCTGATGAATAGACTACACGGTGAGGGGAAGTGGTTGGATGATGTGTATGATGGTTCCTGATCATAGTGGACGATTATCGAGGGCTTTAACCGGGAAAGGAGAGGAGAGCGGGTATGAGATGATGTTAAGAGAGGAGGCAAGGGTCTGGTCAATAAAGTTCCCCTTGGCACCGGAATCCACTAAGGCTGGTGAGTACATCAGTACATGAGGGACATCAACTAGTGTGATGGACACCAACAAGGGTTTAGCAGAAAGCGATGAAGAGGGAATACTCACTCCTGTCCCAGGAGGTGGGAGATCATGTGACAATCCTCTGCTCTTGTGGATCCCAACGTTGTAAAGTAACAGACACCACTGGAGCTGGTGCCCTCCTTGACCACAATAAAGACAGAGCCCCATCTGTCTCCGTCTGTGTCGCTCTGCCGCAGGGAGGTGTGTGACCTCTACCTCCATGGGTTCAGGCTCTGATCTAGAGTTTTCACTGAGGGAGGGAGAGAAGCGATGAGAGTACCGATGCTCCCAAAGTGGGTTATCCAGACGGATGGCCGTCGAGAGGTCCAAGGAGAGGTGCGTCCAAGGACAGGTTGTCGTCTCGACAGGTTAGTTCCTTCTGGACCTGCTCACGCAGCCCTCTTCTGAATAGCGTAGGAAGCGCCGGCTCATTCCATCCGCTGGGTGCTTTTACTGTCCGGAAGGTGAGAGCGTACTCGGCAGCTGTCTGTTCCTCCTGTCGTAATTGGAGTAGGCGCTCACCCCCGTCTCTGCCTTCCTTTTGATGATCGAAGATACATTTGATCAGAGCCATGAACCCCTCATATGAATCTAGCTCCTCCTCTCCTCTCTCCCAGATGGCCGTAGCCGCCCTCCCAGTCAGCAGAGAATTAACAGTGGCAACCTTGTAGCTCTCGATTGTAGGGGCTCCCATCTGGTGGGCCAAAGTAGAGGGAGCACTGAAGTAGGAAGCCACGGCATTTACAGTAGATGGGTTGTAGTCATATTCATCTAGGGGGGACAAACGAGCATCTCTGACCTGAGTGGGTTGCTGAATGGGCTGTTGTGCTGGCTCGTTGGGTCGACTGCTTGTAGAATATCCTCTGCTAGTTGACTGCAATGCCTCCCAGGTATGTTTGAGACATTGCACACTGCAAAGAACCTCGTCCATAGCCGTCCCCAGTTGTGCCAGCTGGTCGTGGTGTTGAGGAAGAAGGCATCCCTGCTCATCGACCCATATTCTGTTTTCCTGCTGCTTCCATTGTTTGAGTCAGTATTCTGTAACGAAGACGCTGAGAGTCGAGAAGCAGGTGTTACATTTAATAAAACAACAAACATGGAACGAGACAATATAGCAGTGGCGTCAACACATAAACACAGAAACAATACTGACTGGGGCAATAACCTAAGGTAGTGAGGTAATGGAGTCCAGGTGTGCCTCATGATGAAGTGGTTAGTATATCGGGGATGTCGAACGCCAGAGGGGGAGGAGCGGGAGTAGACGTGACATCACTTTATCATTATATGGTATTGTGTGTAGATGGCTGAGAAAATATATATATTCAATCCATTTTAAATTCAGGCTGTAACTAAACAAAATGTGGAATAAGTCAAGGGGTATGAACATTTTCTGAAGGCGCTGTAGCTAAATTCTAAGTGTGCAATCAAGTAGAATAGATACAGACGTCTTTGAATGAGAGGAATCGTTGTGCAAACAGGCAGAGGTCTCCTTAACCTACATCTATACACGTGTCTCAAGAAAAAAAGAAGATATAATCAGCAAATGGTCAACTACTACTACATTCATGTTTTAATTATTATTATGTGACATGTTCCATAACACCGCTACTGTGTGGTTATTGCAAGAATGGCGCAACACTGTGGTCGCAATGCTGCGCCAGTTTATCCACAAGGACACAGACATTCTGAGGTGTTATTTTATTAGCCAGGCGTTTCCGCCACGCCGCACTGATTTAACACTCCTGAGGGACTAGATACTCATTCAGTATTCACTACTGAAAAGCACAGTTAATTTAGTGTCCTTGTAACCGTGCCGCATAGCATTGACCCCGGCGATAGACACCAGCAGTTTGCGAGGCTAATACAATTAAACTTCCGATTGGCTTGGAGGAGATATTAACTGTTTTCTCAAAGTCATTAGGGACCTATCACTAGCGTGCCACAGAGCTAAATCAGCATTCAAAGTTGTGTTCGCTACTTTGAATTGGGTCTTTGTGGACATGGGACATTTAGTTATGCTAATAACATGTTTTCACCACAGTTGGTTAATTGCGAGGCAACAAGCTGACATTTTCTTCCATGCATTGCCGGTCAATTAGGGTTTTCGAAGAGGGGAGAGTATACTTGAAAAAAGGCTGCCTAGTGAAATGTAATTCTTTACAGTTTGTGTCATTCGTATTGCATTGAATCCACTGTCAGTCGACTAAACAGAACCAACAAAGATAGGCATTATGTAAACAAACTTGACAATATGTTTCAAGGAGTTGCTGAATGTTCAGTATTCTTTGCAACCGCCCCACATTTATTGATTTCACCGTTTGTACTCTGTTTGTGGCATTTTCGGAGACATAATTATGATTTTCATGAGGGTGATACAAGCTGACAGGATAAAAGTATTCTTTGGGATTTCAGCTGCTGCCCCAGTGATTCAATGTGAATTTTCAATTCATACTGTCATGGAGGAGGACTGCTTCCTGTCTGTGTGGTGCCACCCCCTGGCAGAGGAGAGCGAGCTTGTCAGACCCCTTCAGGAATCTCCATACACAGGAGCATGCAAGCGCACACACACACGCATACGTACACACACACACACACACACACACACACACACTCACTCTCAACACTCCAAGAAAAGCTCAGTTTTGCTTTGCATATTACAGGCATGGCATGAATCCAATTTCCTTCTTCTATGTTATTATTCCTCTCTCTCTACATTGCCCTCTCTGGCAGTGCAATCTTGCTTGGCCTGAACCATCTGCTCACAGTCTTAGGAGGAGCAGAGAGGCCCCGGGGTGGTGGCACCGTCTCTCAGAGAGAACCATCAGTGGCTCCCCAGTGAGGTCCAGGCCAGTCCTTGGGGCTCTTAAGGCCCAGCCAGGCTAGTGAGGCCAAGCCTGGAGCCTGTACACATGGACCACTGAGGTCAGGTCTAACAACTGGTGTAGGCTTTATTCCCTTCTCCCTCCTGAGTTCCATTTTCCTGATTTATATCTCTAAATGTAGTCAGGCAAGACGAAGAGAGACAGCTAGCAAATCACCTTGCAGCGAAGTGACTCAAGTCAGGCTTGTCGGTTTACTTTAAGGAAGCATACGCTTGGCGCAAAGCGGGGGATGGTAACAAGAGACATGTATGCAAATAAATAATTAAAGCCAGATTCTAATTGGTTTGTAACGTTAGATAACAAAGCGACTGCTGTGAAAATAGCATTTATTATGTAAAAACTCATCCCTCCGTGCGCACTTTCAAGTCATCTGTGTCGTGACAAATGGTAAGTAATTAAGGTTCGAGTCATTCTGTTCCATGTTCTTGTATTTAACAAATTCCAGCGTCAACCTTGGAATTAACGACGCAACCCGGAGGTGGTAATGTAAATCGTTAGTAACGCTGTGACCATCTGGCTGTTGTGGCATTTATATAAAGACAGTGTTGTCTTCCCAATATTACTCTTTGTTTGTCTCCTCCATAGACTCCATATGTGCCCAGGTTATAGCCTACCATACGCTGAATTCCAAATCAATCCCTTGGCCCTTTTTACCCACTAGCCTCTTCTGTAGATCTATGATAGGTTAGGCTGGATAGGTTTAAGCAGAATGGTAATAACTTTTTAAAAAATTGCCTTCTAATAGGTTGGGGGGGGGGGGGGATTTTTGCCATACAGCTTGGACCTACAGTAATATAGGAATACAGGAATATAATCCTGCAGCACAAGGGAATGTAAATGATTATGTGAAGTATATATATATACAGTGCCTTGCGAAAGTATTCGGCCCCCTTGAACTTTGCAACCTTTTGCCACATTTCAGGCTTCAAACATAAAGATATAAAACTGTATTTTTTTGTGAAGAATCAACAACAAGTGGGACACAATCATGAAGTGGAACGACATTTATTGGATATTTCAAACTTTTTTAACAAATCAAAAACTGAAAAATTGGGCGTGCAAAATTATTCAGCCCCTTTACTTTCAGTGCAGCAAACTCTCTCAAGAAGTTCAGTGAGGATCTCTGAATGATCCAATGTTGACCTAAATGACTAATGATGATAAATACAATCCACCTGTGTGTAATCAAGTCTCCGTATAAATGCACCTGCACTGTGATAGTTTCAGAGGTCCGTTAAAAGCGCAGAGAGCATCATGAAGAACAAGGAACACACCAGACAGGTCCAAGATACTGTTGTGAAGAAGTTTAAAGCCGGATTTGGATACAAAAAGATTTCCCAAGCTTTAAACATCCCAAGGAGCACTGTGCAAGCGATAATATTGAAATGGAAGGAGTATCAGACCACTGCAAATCTACCAAGACCTGGCCGTCCCTCTAAACTTTCAGCTCATACAAGGAGAAGACTGATCAGAGATGCAGCCAAGAGGCCCATGATCACTCTGGATGAACTGCAGAGATCTACAGCTGAGGTGGGAGACTCTGTCCATAGGACAACAATCAGTCGTATATTGCACAAATCTGGCCTTTATGGAAGAGTGGCAAGAAGAAAGCCATTTCTTAGAGATATCCATAAAAAGTGTTGTTTAAAGTTTTCCACAAGCCACCTGGGAGACACACCAAACATGTGGAAGAAGGTGCTCTGGTCAGATGAAACCAAAATGTAACTTTTTGGCAACAATGCAAAATGTTACGTTTGGCGTAAAAGCAACACAGCTGAACACACCATCCCCACTGTCAAACATGGTGGTGGCAGGGACAGGGGAGATGGTTAAAATTGATGGGAAGATGGATGGAGCCAAATACAGGACCATTCTGGAAGAAAACCTGATGGAATCTGCAAAAGACCTGAGACTGGGACGGAGATTTGTCTTCCAACAAGACAATGATCCAAAACATAAAGCAAAATCTACAATGGAATGGTTCAAAAATAAACATATCCAGGTGTTAGAATGGCCAAGTCAAAGTCCAGACCTGAATCCAATCGAAAATCTGTGGAAAGAACTGAAAACTGCTGTTCACAAATGCTCTCCATCCAACCTCACTGAGCTCGAGCTGTTTTGCAAGGAGGAATGGGGAAAAATTTCAGTCTCTCGATGTGCAAAACTGATAGAGACATACCCCAAGCGACTTACAGCTGTAATCGCAGCAAAAGGTGGCACTACAAAGTATTAACTTCAGGGGGCTGAATAATTTTGCACGCCCAATTTTTCAGTTTTTGATTTGTTAAAAAAGTTAGAAATATCCAATAAATGTCGTTCCACTTCATGATTGTGTCCCACTTGTTGTTGATTCTTCACAAAAAATACAGTTTTATATCTTTATGTTTGAAGCCTGAAATGTGGCAAAAGGTCGCAAAGTTCAAGGGGGCCGAATACTTTCGCAAGGCACTGTATATATTTTTTACATTGCAAACTTCATAAGCCTTTTTAAATGTTAAATACACTACAAGTTGAACATTTCCTACATGACAGCCTAGGAGGAGTTATAGGGGTTGATTTTTGATTCTGTGATAGATGCCACTTCAGGCTTCACCGAGTCAAAAAAACACAGTTCTCTGGTCCCTGTTGTGATATCAAATCTGACCACTGGGTCTCTAGAATATGGGTTGCCGTCTTGGTCTGTGATTCACCCGTGTGTTATCAAAGACCCCCTTCTCTCTCACTCTTTCCCGCTCTTCACACCACTCAGACCAAAGCTATGGGAACAGAGGGGCTGACTGCAGGATCATGCTTGTTTTTGTTTATGCTGGTTTTGATTGTTTTTTAATGGAATACGTAGGATGGTGTTCTTCTAAGAGAATATAACACAAGTGTGCCAAGTCTCTATTGTCTTCTCAGAGAATAACCTGTGACAATTCTTAAAGGCTTATTACATACTTATAACACCTGGAATGTCTGTTTTGTTTCCAGGTGATCCTGATTCTGACCAAACTCTACGACTTTCACCTGGGTAGTGTTACAGAGAGCACCTTGTGGAGGTAAGACAGTAGCCTTTCTTCATATCTCCTTCTCTGTCTCTCTCACTTCCTCTCTCCCTCTTTCTTTCCCTCCCTCCTCTGACACGTATTCAGATTCATCATAGGAACAATAGTGCAGTCTCTCTCCACCCTCTTTCTCTTTTCTACTCTCTCTCTCCCCTCCATCTTTCTCTCCCTACCCCTTTTCTCTTTCTCTCTCCCTCACTGCTTTGTACAAGACTGCTAGATACAAAGCAGCATTGCACTACTGAGCATTGGGCAGGGTGCCCCAGGTGAACAATGACTAGTCTCTGCTCTTGTGACTGCATGTTTAACATGATGTACCACTGATGTACCTCTGTCCCCCTTCCACTTTCCCAGGGAGACTAACACAAAAACAACACAGAGTAACACAAGCGCATTACAAATACACTGACAAAAGGAGAATTATATAAGCCCCCTTTGAGTCAATGTGAAGCTATGAGCATTACCACCATCAATATATTTTTGTACCGGTGTACCGGACAGGTTGTCTTCATTCATTACTTTCGTTACTGTTTTTTCTTGTTCTTTTTGCTGGTGACTGTAGTGGTGACACAGTAAGAGCTTGTGGTCCTTTCAAGCAATTTGGTGTGGCAATTTGGTGTGTCAACACAATGAAAGTTGAATGATTCTTATAAGATTATAGTGATGCGGCTCTCGGTGTGTTTGTGGGACCCAGATAGTTAGACTGTGACGTGTGTAGATCACTCTCCTGTTGAGTGAGTCAGACTGACGACAAGGAAGAGAGGGGGAAGGAGAGAGAGGGAAGGAGAGAGAGGGAAGGAGAGAGAGGGAAGGAGAGAGAAGGAAGGAGAGAGAGGGACTCAGTGATTTTGTTTAGGATGTGGTGGAGGAGAGAGTGAGAGAGAGAGAGAGAAGAAACAATGAACAGACTTTCCTAATTTAATGTTCTGTGTTTTGTTATTCCAAGACTTACATTTAATGAAAACTATAAAACCCTTGTTTCTTTTCCATGTGTTTCAGTACAGCATTTATTTTCCATTGTGTAACAAGGGAGGATTCAATCTTCATCTTTTTTTTGTTCATTTCAATTCATATATGTATTATTGTTAGTTACACATAATACTGCACCATGTTTGACTCCAGTACAGACTCTAGTAATTGGGCTTGTTTAGATTGCCAGCTACAACACTCTATCCAGGGTTGGGTAGGTTACTTTCTAAATGTAATCCATTACAGTTACTAGATACCTGTCCAAAATTATAATCAGTAACGTAACTTTTGGATTACCCAAACTCAGTAATGTCATGACTCACCTGTGAAGATCTGAAGGATCAGGTTACAGTGGGTCCGCTCTACAGCGCCCTCTCTCTCCCGTGGAGGAGGAGAGGGGTGAAGTTGGCCATTTTATGACTGTCGTAAATACCTTGTAGAAACTCTCCCTCTGGGCTTTGCAGGAGGAGGGGAAAGAAACCTATTTGTTACAAGGAGATTCCTGCCACCAAAACGGTAGCATCAAAAGGTTGAATAATGAAACACTATTTCTGTAATCCAAACAGTTGGAATAGCCCTTGGGTACTGAAAGAACAATTGTCAGATCAGTTGTTGTTTTGAGATCTCATTAAGGATGGTATAACAACATAACTGTATCTCTGAATGTGCATATTTCCCAGTTATCAGATTTACATCTAAATGTTGTGGAACTTATATGATTAAATATGAGAGGATGTGAGAACATGAAATGTGATGTTAGCCTTCTAAATGAGAATTGTTTTTCATATAAAAGTTTGAACCAGTCAGTTACCGCACCCACGTGAGCACAGACATTATGTTGACATCATAGAACGGCCCTTTTGCCAGAGTGCTTAAAAGGACTGGAAGACGGGAGTCCCCACGTTGAAATGGCTACAACTCTATAGACCAGTTACATGCAACGTGAGCTGAAAGGTACGAATGGTTAGAAACTCTGAAACTCTCTCTCCATATTTACGATGGCCGTATTTTTCACATGTATGTACAATAAGCCCACTGTCTCTCCCACTCTGTCTTTCCCGCTCTTTATTTGCCACCACCTCTTTCCATTGTCTACCAAGCCATCATATCAGGTTAGTCCACTAGGGACTTTTCATTGCATTGTCTAGTGATCAATGTGTAAGCTATCCTGTTTGTGTGTTTATGTAATTCTGTGTGATTATTTAGTTAGTTAATAAATAATTAAGCCAATTTGTGTATAGCTGATTCATAATTTATTCTGGGGTTCATGCAAATATCCAAGAGTTTGCAACATTTAGAATGAGACTGAAGGTAAATACAATTAATTAATTGACTGTGACTTATGTAAGATATATTTATATCTTTAGAGTTTAGTTGGGAGATAGTAACTGGTTAAATAACTTTTTTCTGTGGTGCCCCAGATTACTACTTAATTAATTGTTATACGATTGACCGTGGTATGTAATCATTTTAGAAAATAACATGCAAACATTAATTATAGTCATGACACGACAGTAACGTAATCTGATTATATTCTGTTACTTTTAGATTACCTTCCCCTGTATCACAATCGGCTATGATTTGAGTCCCGTAGGGCGTCGTCTGGGTTTGGCCAGTGTAGGCCGTCATTCTAAATTAGAATTGGTTCTTAACTGACTTTCCTAGTTAAATAAAGGTTCAAAAATATATAAAAAATAAGAGGCATTAGAAGATGACAAAAATATATGTTACCAATTGAATGACATCTATTTCAGGATGAATCAATGTTAAATTTTACATAGCGGGCCATATATGGATGTTAAATCTTACTTTATAGGTTGGTTATGTAGGCTTCTTCTAACTCATCACTTTCTACCTGTCACGTCCTGACCATAGAAAGCCTATATTTTCTATGGTAGAGTAGGTCAGGGCGTGGTCAGGGGTTTTAGTCTAGTTTATTATTTATATGTGGGGTTCTAGGTTTAATTTTCTATGTTGGGGTTTGTGTATGATTCCCAATTAGAGGCAGCTGGTAATCGTTGTCTCTAATTGGGGATCATACTTAAGTTGCATTTGTCCAACTGTGGGTTATGGGATATTGTTTGAATGTATGTGTTTTTATTTAGTGCGCGTAGCATCTCGTTAGTCACGGTTCGTTGTTCGTTTATTGATTATTGTTTTGTGAGTTTCATTTAATAAACATGCGGAACTCAACATACTCTGCACCTTGGTCCGACATTCATTATTATAACGATCAAGACACTACCACATATAATAATACAATTAAATTATATATTTACGTTAAAAACCAAAGTCTATCAGTATTCCAGTCATTACAATAAATGTTATACCCCTTGAACTTCAAGAATAGGACTTGGAAATGTGGAAGTATATATTAGCCAAATTGTTTTACCTGAGCATGACCCCAAAACTAAGTACGTATTAGCCAGGCCTACTCTGTTGTTTTACGATTTTGTTGTCCTGGAGGACTGATTGGGATCATTAATTCGACTTAATAAATAAATGCTACGCTCATGGAATGGCATGCTTTGATCACTACTGAAAAGTGCTATTTACATGTGAAAAATGAATGCCATTTTCTGCATTTGCTATAGCCCTATTGTTTAACTTTTTGTTGGTGACACTTTCATATCTTGATAATATGTAGCTGTTTAAAGGGCAAATCCACAGATGAAACAATAACAAAACGGACACTGTTTGGGTAAAATGCTGAGGGGTGGACCTGGAGAAATGTAACCACTCTCAGATGAATAGGCAGAGCTATGGATGCAAGTGCTGAACATCCATGATATTAAAAGCATTGTTTTAACCATGTTATGAGGCTATACAGTGTTTGTTTACATTTACACTGTTTACAAACATTGGGGGTTAAACAAGCTTATATTTTGGGTTCTCATGGAGTGTGACAGTTGAACTAAGCTCATGAGGCATTTATAAGTTATATTCTTCAAGAATCAATGGATAACTGTCACACGATCTGTAGTTGCTACATCCATTTTTGGACTTATACATTATTTATAAGTCCAAAAATGGATGTAGCAACTACAGATTCCCCCTTTCTATCAAAAGGGTGCAAGTTTGAGCATGTGTCCATTAGGCCTATGGCCTTTTTTTATCAGCATGAATTAGATGGAGCATTAAAAGCCCCACTTTTATTCCATAGGCTTAGATCCACAATATGCAGCTGTTGCAAGTGTGCATTTTTCGCTGGCTGTCCACTGGTTTCAAAAACAATGATTTATAGGCTGCTTAAACTTCTTGAATTCAACCATTAAACAATGGTTTAATAATCCAACAGGGGCAGGCAATTGACAGGTCAATGCAGGCAGGGGTCAGTAAATCAGAGGTCAAAGCATTCACCCCTTTGGCATTTTTCCAATTTTGTTGCCTTATGACCTGGAATTAAAATAGATTTTTGGGGGTTTGTGGTTTTTTTCTGTCCACTCTTCCGTAAAGCCCAACTATGTGAAGTATACGGCTTAAAGTGGTCCTATGGACAGATACTCCACTCTCCGTTCTGGAGCTTTGCAGCTCCTTCAGGGTTGTCTTTGGTCTCTTTGTTGCCTCTCTGATTAATGCCCTCCTTGCCTGGTCCGTGAGCGGCCGACTTTTGGCAGGTTTGTTGTGGTGCCATTTTCTTTCCATTTTTAATGATGGATTTAATGGTGCTCTGTGGGATGTTCAAAGTTTCTGATATTTTTCAATAACCCAACCATGATCTGTACTTCTCCACAACTTTGTCCCTGACTTGTTTGGAGAGCTCCTTGGTCTTCATGGGGTCGCTTGCTTGGTGGTGCCCCTTGTGTAATGGCGATGCAGACCCTGGGCCTTTCAGAACAAGTGTATATATACTGAGATCATGTGACACCTAAATTTCACACAGGTGGACTTTATTTAACTATTTATGTGACTTCTGAAGGTAATTGGTTGTACCAGATCTTAGGGGCTTCTTAGCATAGGGGGTGAATACAGTGAGGGGGAAAAAGTATTTGATCCCCTGCTGATTTTGTGCGTTTGCCCATTGACAAAGAAATGATCAGTCTATAATTTTAATGGTAGGTTTATTTTAACAGTGAGAGACAGAATAACAACAACAAAAATCTAGAAAAACGCATGTCAAAAATATTATAAAAATATTTGCATTTTAATGAGGGAAATAAGTATTTGACCCCTCTCAATCAGAAAGATTTCTGTCTCCCAGGTCTCTTTTATACAGGTAACGAGCTGAGATTAGGAGCACACTCTTAAAGGGAGTGCTTCTAATCTCAGTTTGTTACCTGTATAAAAGACAAAGAGCTCTCCATGCATGTCAGGGACAAGATTGTAGACCTACACAAGGCTGGAATGGGCTACAAGACCATCGCCAAGCAGCTTGGTGAGAATGTGATAACAGTTGATGCGATTATTCACAAATGGAAGAAACACAAAAGAACTGTCAATCTCCCTCGGCTTGGGGCTCCATGCAAGATCTCACCTCGTGGAGTTGCAATGATCATGAGAACGGTGAGGAATCAGCCCAGACCTACACTGGAGGATCTTGTCAATGATCTCAAGGCAGCTGGGACCTTAGTCACCAAGAAAACAATTGGTAACACACTACGCCGTGAAGGATGGAAATCCTGCACCGCCCGCAAGGCCCCCCTGCTCAAGAAAGCACATATACATACCCGTCTGAAGTTTGCCAATGAACATTTGAATGATTCAGATGACAACTGGGTGAAAGTGTTGTGGCCAGATGAGACCAAAATGGAGCCCTTTGGCATCAACTCAACTCGCAGTGTTTGGAGGAGGAGAAATGCTGCCTATGACCCCAAGAAAACCATCCCCACAGTCAAACATGGAAGAGGAAACATTATTCTTTGAGGGTGTTTTTCTGCTAAGGGGACAGGACAACTTCACCGCATCAAAGGGACGATGGACGGGGCCATGTACTGTCAAATCTTGGGTGAGAATGTTCTTCCCTCAGCCAAGGCATTGAAAATGGGTCGTGGATGGGTATTCCAGCATGACAAAACACAATGCCAAGGCAACAAAGGAGTGGCTCAAAAAGAAGCACATTAAGGTCCTGGAGTGGCCAAGCCAGTCTCCAGACCTTAATCCCATAGAAAATCTGTGGAGGGAGCTGAAGGTTCGAGTTGCCAAACGTCAGCCTCGAAACCTTAATGACTTGGAGAAGATCTGCACAGAGGAGTGGGACAAAATCACTCTGATATGTATGCAAACCTGGTGGCCAACTACAAGAAATGTCTGACCTTTGATTGCCAAACAAGGGTTTTGCCACCAAGTACTAAGTCATGTTTTGCAGAGGGGTCAAATACTTATTTCCCTCATTAAAATGCAAATCAATTTATAACATTTTTGACATGCGCTTTTCTGGATTTTTTTGTTGTTATTCTGTCTCTCACTGTTCAAATAAACTTACCATTAAAATTATAGACTGATCATTTCTTTGTCAGTGGGCAAACGTACAAAATCAGCAGGGGATCAAATACTTTTTTCCCTCACTGTAAATATGCACACACCATTCTTTTGACTATTTTGTGTATGTCTGTTACTTGTAATAAAAAAATATACTTCAATGACAGGATGTAATGCAACAAAATTTGAAAAACGCCAAGGGGGATGAATACTTTTGCAAGGCACTGTACAGGACGGCAGGTTCACGGTCAATAATAGGCAGGTAGGCAGAGGTCAATAATCCAGAGCTGGGAGCAAAGGTACAGGTCAGCAGGCAGGCTTAGGGTCAGGGCAGGCAGAGTGGTCAGGCAGGCATGCTTAGGGTCAGGGCAGGCAGAGTGGTCAGGCAGGCAGGCTTAGGGTCAGGGCAGGCAGAGTGGTAATGCAGGCAGGCTTAGGGTCAGGGCAGGCAGAGTGGTCAGGCAGGCAGGCTTAGGGTCAGAGGCAGGCAGAGTGGTAAGGCAGGCAGGCATAGGGTTAGGGCAGGCGGAGTGGTCAGGCAGGCAGGCATAGGGTCAGGGCAGGCAGAGTGGTAAGGCAGGCAGGCATAGGGTTAGGGCAGGCGGAGTGGTAAGGCAGGCAGGCTTATTGTCAGGGCAGGCAGAGTGGTAAGGCAGGCAGGCTTAGGGTCAGGCAGAGTGGTCAGGCAGGCGGGCTCAGAGTCAGGACAGGCAAGGGTACCAACCAGGAGGACGAGAAAAAGAGAGACTGGGAAAAGCAGGGGCTGAGACAAATCCGCTGGTTGACTTGACAAACAAGATGAACTGGCAAAAGACAAGAAGAGAACACAGGTATAAATGCCCAGGGGATATTGGGGAAGATGAGCGACACCTGGGGAGGGGTGGAGACAATCACAAAGACAGGTGAAACAGATCAGGGTGTGACAGTTATTGGGTTTAAGTACACATTTAGATTTGTGAACATCCATCCACAACAACCACAATCCATAAGCCGCAAATAGCTACATGAGAGAGCAGCAGTGTGATTTGGCAGGTACAGTTGCCTAGTGGTTAGAGCGTTGGGCCAGTAACCGGAATGTTGCTGGATCGAATCACCAAGCTGACAAGATAAAAAATCTATTGTTCTGAGCATGGCAGTTAACCCACTGTTCCCTGGGTGCTGAAGACGTGGATGTCGATTATGGCGTCCCCCCGCACCTCTCTGATTCAGAGGAGTTGGGTTAAATGTGGAAGACACATTTCAGTTGAATACAATCAGTTGGACAGCTGACTAGGTATCCCCCTTTCCCAATGCGCCATGTAGATATCACCACTGCAGTCATCCTTACCTCCAAACATTTATTCAAGTTGGATAATCTTTGGGTGACGACAGCAGTCGCACCATTGGAAGACATAACATGGACTTTAGCATACAAAAGCCTATTCCTGCTCATTTCCCGCGATCCATCAAGCACATTTGGTGTGTCATCATAGTGTTCTCTGACTTGTGGTCAGACACTCTCGGGTGGAGCAAACTGAAACTTGTGCCTTTTTTCAATGCGGATTTCCTCTGATGTGGAGTATGAAGATTCGGACCAATATGCAGCGTGGTACATGTCCATGTTGAAATGTATTAACACTGAACACAAAAAACGAAACAGTTCTGTCTGGTGAAGCCACAGAGACAGAAAACAATCACCTACCACTAAAATGGGGAAAACAGGCTGCCTAAGTATGATTCTCAATCAGAGACAATGAACAACACCTGCCTCTGATTGAGAATCATACCAGGCCAAACACATAAATACTACATAGAAAAAAGAACAGACTACCCACCCCAACTCACGCCCTGACCAAACTAACACAAAGACATAAAGGAACTAAGGTCAGAACGTGACAGGATTGGAATGTTATTGAGAAAACAGAGAAGTGTCAAAGAGTTTGTTTCGCAAACATCCTTTCTGAATTTAAAAGTAATCCTCAAAGTAATCATCTAGTTTTTCAAAAGTATCTGTAATCCGATTACAATTTTTTTCTGATAATTTAACGGATTATAGTTACAGTTTCTTACATGTATCTGTTACTCCACAACCCTGACTTTATCTGTATGTAGCTATGGGATTTTAAGGTTAATACCTCTCTTCAGAACACAAAACACATCCACCCTTCTTTTATGAGGAGGTTTTCAGAGAGAAATTCAGACGAAAATAAGACGGACAATGACAACTGGTTTGTATGGTTTTTCCTTGTGCAGTTGTCCCTCCATCTGATAATGTAAGCATGCTCCTCTTCCCTCTCCATCCCCTTATTAGACGCTTGATTGAATGATTTGCTGTAAGGTGAAGTCAGATGATGACAACTGACAGGAGTTAGTGTTAATAAAAGTGACATTATACAATATTATAATGATCTGAAATGGGATTGCACTGTACAAGTGGATCTCGAATGCAATGGATATCGAGTCTGGTAATTATTTAATGTTGTGTGAAGTGGTATTGTTAGGTTAGAAGGTTAGATTAATTGTGTAATTGTGAAATTAAGTGTACTGTATAATACAACACACAGTATTTTAAGGGCATGTATGGGCATTTGTTTTAGTGAGTCTCTGTCACACATTTCTATGAATACTTTCCCAGCTGAAATGTATCACAGTTCAAAGCTCTCCTGCTGTGAATTAGAGTGTGTCAATTCACTCCTTAAATGGCCCGAGAAAGAAAGAAAACCTTTAAAATGTCTGGGTAGGCTGCTATCAGATAAGCTGCTGTGTCTACTGAGAAAAAGGTGGCTACTGTACGAGGAACTCAGAAGGCATCAGTGCCATGGTGAAGGGTATATACTCTGAACAAAGCTCTGGCTGACTAGGCGTGCAGGTCTTCTGAATGTAACATCTAGTGATTTGGAGTGGAGAGGATTCCCCTGCAGTCAAACAGCGGAATAGGGACAGAGAGAGAGAGACGAGAGAGAGAAGAGTGAGAGACGAGCAAGACAGAAGATACAGAGAGAAAGACAAGAAAGAGAAAGACAGAAAGAGAAAGGTTAATCTGGGCCATCCCTTCCATCTCTCCCTTCCCATTTAAACCCCCCCCCATCCCCCCCATCCCATCCCCCACTCCCAAATGTGCCACTGTGGGGTCAGGCAGGGGTGAGGAGTGACAACCTTTCAAATTACATAATTTTGCTAAACTCACTCACTCAGAGGCTGGCTGATATTTCACAGGTCAGTGCCTATAATAAGGCCTGTGTCGCAGAGAGAAGGGGACCTACCTGATGTCTCTGATCTATTACAATTGGACTTGGACGTTACCTGAAAACCCCAGAGGCGCTATATAACTTTTTATTGGAATCCAATACTTCCTCAAGTAGGAACTCTCAGAAAAGGCCTATGACTGAGATCTGATTATGATATTAATTTCAACATCTGACGTTATAGGTTTTCAGATCGATTCTCATATATTGTAGAATATCTATGTTTATCATATTGTGTTATCCTCAAGTCAAGGCCCACACAGTATATTTCATATCAAAACTGCTCAATCTAGATTATTCATGAGCAGATGTCATCCTGGACTCGGCTCAAAACATAGGATTTGCCAACATCGTCCTTTGCGTCAACAGATAGGCTTTAGTCCGTGGCATTGTAACGATTTGAAAGAATCCCTTGATAAACAATATCTACATCTTCCGTTTTACAGTGAAACTGCTATGAAAAACACTCACAGGTTTGCTCTCCATATAGGATTTCTAGTCATTTCAATGGGCACATCCTTCTCCCCTCCCATTTCCTGGTGTCTGTTACATTAATCACTCATTCTATTATAGAAGAGGTTATTTATGTAGTAGCTCCTTTCTCTCAATATTTAAATTCAAACCTTTTAATGACATACTCTTGGTTTTCCCACCCATATCCTGAAGCACACTCTAATTTACATTCTGTCTTAAGAGTAAATGGTTGGATTTCGTCACCAGCTCTAACCGCCAGCAGGCTTATATTACACGTTTTCAATACAAATGCAACTCAAGAGCAGCTCCCTTTTAAATACACAGCTTTCGGTTTTGCTTGTGGTTATCAAGTTAAAATCTCATCAAGCCGCCACATGTGACACTGATTAAGGCTAAATGATTAATCCTCTTGAGCGTGAATGCTTAGTTGATTGATGTTTTTCGTGCGGCACAGAACTTGTAATTCGATCTCCACGACCCTCTACCTCGTTGTTGTGATACTAGGTTTGTTTTGGGGTTTCTAACTCACTGGACTTTATCATTCCATGTACAGGCCAGTGTGTACTAGTACAGATTGTACACTGACCCGTGCATGCAGACAGTACTGTACATGTTGCCTCAGACATGATAATGCAATGTTTTGTAATCTATCTGGCCTACAAGTCATGCAGTGTGTGGCCTTAGAAGTCTTGAGTAAACCACTGGGTTTCTGACACAAATACTACAAGAAAGACTACTTTCTGACAACTGTTGTTAGGGGTCCTGATTGGTTGCCTGTGGTTGCTTGCAGTTGATGTGGGCCTACGTGTGTGTGTTGTTTGCCTACCAATTGCCCCTACCACATGATAGTGAAACCACAGAGCTGTCATGGATGCCATTTAGATTATGGATGGACTTTTGCGAACTCTGTGACAGAGTTCTGAGAATATTCCGGGGACTGAGAGAAGGTGACTGTCACGAACGTCGTAGTGAGGAGACCAAAGCGGAGCGTGATGTGAATCCATACTTTTAATGTAAGATGAAAATAACACGAGGTACACTAAACAAACAAAACAGAATATCAAAACAAACATGACCACTATAAACACTGAGTGTAAACATGCAACATCACACAGACAATAACCCACTAAATACCCAAAGAAGATGGCTGCCTAAATATGGTTCCCAATCAGAGACAATGATAAACACCTGCCTCTAATTGAGAACCAATCTAGGCAACCATAAACATATATAAACACCTAGATGAAAACAACCCCATAAACCTACAAAACCCCTAGACAGTACAAAAACACATACATCACCCATGTCACACCCTGACCTAAACAAAACAATAAAGAAAACAAAGAATACTCAGGTCAGGGCGTGACAGTGACAGGGATGTGTCAAGAGAGAACAAGAAGAACTGCCTCAATGCCAGCCAGACTTATCAGATTCCTGTGAACCTGGCCTGGAAAACAACATTATCCATTTCAATGAAAAAGATTAGTCATGATGTTACTTCTTCACCCTTCTCTTCCTGAAGTTTTGGGAAGATTTTTCTTTACTTCCTCCTTCAGATCAACTCAGCCCATCTCCTCATTCCTGAGTTATACGTTTCCATAATATTGGCTCTGAAACTTCTTATAGAGCGGGAGAAGGAGGAAACAGACAAAGGATGTAAAAGGGATATGGCTTCCTCTCACTTTTACTCTCTCTGAGAGTTCTCCTTTTTTTATATCTCTTTGGAGAATTTCTGGAAACAACAAAACACATACCCTTTGAGGGCAGTGCAGCAGGATGTATGGCAGCGAAATATGTTTGATTGTACACTATCAAATCTTTCTTATTCAACCCCAGATCCCAGCCCGAAAAACAACCTTTGTTACAGTTAAACAATTGCACATGGGCCATTTATTCCACAATGTGATTCATACCCGACAGCGAGGGAATATGTGTATTTTCTCAATTCTTCTCTGCAGATCTTCTCAAACTCTGTCAGGTTGGATGGGGAGCGTAGCTGCACAGCTATTTTCAGGTCTCTCCAGAGATTTTTGATCAGGTTCAAGTCCGGGCTCATTCAGAGACTTGTCCCGAAGCCACTGCTGTGTTGTCTTAAGGTCGTTGTCCTGTTGGATGGTGAACCTTCGCCCCAGTCTGAGCGCTCAGGAGCAGGTTTTCATCAAGGATCTCTCTGTACTTTTCTCCGTTCATCTTTCCCTCGATCTTGCCTAGTCTGCCTGTCCCTGCCGCTGTAAAACATCCCCACAGCATGATGCTTCCACCACCATGCTTCACCATAGGGATGGTGCCAGGTTTCCTGTAGACGTGACACTTGGTATTCAGGCCAAAGAGTTGAATCTTCTTTCTTACTATAAAAGCCTGATTGGTTGAGCTCTGCAGAGATGGTTGTCCTTCTGGAAGGTTCTCCCATCTCCACAGAGGAGCTCTATAAGAGTGACCATTAGGTTCTTGGTCACCTCCCTCACCAAGGCCCATTCCCTCCCGATTGCTCAGTTTGGCAAGGCAGCCATTTTGGAAGAGTCTTGGCGGTTCCAAACTTCTTTCATGATTGAGGCTACTGTGTTCTTAGGGACCTTCAAGGCTGCAGACACATTTTGGTACCCTTTCCCAGATCTGTGTCTTTATACAATCCTGTCTCGGGGCTCTACGGACAATTCCTTCGAACGCATGGCATTGTTTTTGCTGTGGGACCTTATATATGCATGTGTGTGCCTTTCCAAATCATGTCCAATCAATTGAATTTACCACAGATAAATGTTTCAAGTTGTAAAAACATCTCAAAGGTTGATCAATGCATATACAGGCTCTACCTGAGCTCATAGCAAAGGGACCGAATACTTATGTAAATAAGGTATTTCTGTTAGTTATTTGTAATACATTTGCAAAAATTTCTAAACTAGTTTTTACTTTGTAATTATGGAGTATTGTGTGCAGATTGATGAGGGGAATTTTTTTTAAAATCAATTTTAGAATAAGCCTGTAATGTAACTGTTATGCATTGATATTGTGCAACACCCTCCTCTACGTACATTGGAATGCTTGGAACGTTTTGTCCTATAAAACACATGAAACAATGCCCACGTCAGTTTTTACTCCTGTCTCATGTCCTGCCCTTACATTAGTTGTATAAACAATAGAGAGTGCTGTACAATCATAGCAAAATGTGGAAAAGGGGAAGGGGCCTGAATATTTTCCGAATGCACTGTAAATCAAGAGTGTGTTTTTGGCCCCTCGTTCATTATGACATGGCTTTGAAAAGCCTGGCAAGATTCCGTACAATCATCGCTAATGCTAAAGTGCACACTGAAAAAGTGTGTGGAAGCACCTGTGTGGAAACACAACTGTGTGGAAGCACCTGCTTTCAATAGACTTTGTATCCCTTATTTACTCAAATGTATCCACTATTTTGGCTGTTACCTGTACATTACAGAAGAAAATGAAAAACGTAATTTAATCTACTGGCCTCAGCTTCCTCTAGTTGTAAATAATGAATGGGAATCAGTTGTGCTCGTGTCGTATCCGCATAGCCAGAGGAAAGGTCCCACCTAAAGATTATACCCGAAAACCTGCTGCTGTGCCCTGACCCGAGCGTGACTCCACCAAGTCACACACAATAACCTTAATTCATTGTGAGGAAAGGGCAGAGCACGTGTTAGGTTGTTGTCAGGCAGGAAGAGGTTCTGAGGTGACCACACAATGAGTCAACACCATTGCGTTTCAGGTCAGTGGCGATGCTCGGCGATGAGCGGGAAAAAGGCGGATGTCGCTGACTCACTAGTGGATTTGTCTCGGTGTGACCTAGAACGCTCTCTTCACCCTCGTGCAGAAATAATCACGCCTGGAGGGGGAATCTCAAACTTTTATATGTTTATTGAAAGACTTGTTCTGGAAAAGAGCTTTGTGGAATGTGGAGAACAGGGGAGAACACGAGGTCAAGCTAAATCGCTTGAAGATGCACAGTCAGGAGTGAAAGAGGAATGTTGAACGTGACAGAGGTATCAACGAGACAGTATGTGAGGTCACTTAAAAACATCCTCCAAATGTCAGTGTTTCTTCCGCTATAGTTCTTCACAGCACTTCAAGAGTGCATTTGTGAATGAAAGTAATGACACACAAACAAGCCATGAAGGCCATGCTAAAAGTGCCATGAAAGAATGACTTAGGTCCATAGTGAGATTTAAACTTTCATGTCTCATAGTTGTTTTCCCCTGTGTCCAGTAACTTGATCAAAGTGCCATAAAAGTATGATTTGTGAAATGGAAACGTTCATGTTTTTCCCCCTGTGTCCAATAACTTATGACAAATGCTGTATCTTGTGCGCACTCTTATCTGTTATATGCGTACAGTTCCATGTTAGGATTAGGTACATTGGGAGATTGAAACATTCCTGTCTCATACCTTTTCTCCTCCACACTGCTCAGTAACACTTGAAAAAGGATAATAATACATTTAGGGGGTGCTTATATTTGTCCTGTTACAAGTGTGACATGGAAATGTGTTTCTTGGATATTCCAACTCCTCCTGAGAGACCCGCAGGGAGTGGGGTTACGGCCAGGGTCACTATTGCCCAGTGCCCCTGGAGCAATTTGGGTTAAGTGCCTAGATCAAGGGCCCAGCAACAGATTTCTCATCTTGTCGGCTCCAGGATTCGAACCAGCGACCTTGCCCAATGCTGTAAACCTCCAGGCTACCTGCAATAGCTATACAGTACCTACAGTACCTTGGTTCTTATCTAACATCTTCATTTCACACAGTGGGAATATTCTTTGACTTCCTAATTTATGTAGGGAATCTGTTTCTGCATCTGTTCCTGCTGTTGTTGTTTTTTTTCACGCGTGGACTATTTTATATTTCCTCTTCCTGTCTCTGTTGCCTGTTTCTCATTTTTCAAGGTCACTCCAAGTGTTGAGATAAAGAAGAAAAAACACATCTCCTCTCACCGATTGGACCCAGTCAGTAAATGTGAATGTTTTTCCCTCCATTATTCATTCACGCTTGAGTTTCCACCCTCCTACATGTCTCTCACCAACGATCCACTGTGCTCTTCCGGCAAACACCTGCAAATATCTTTATGTTCCCTTAATGTGTCAATTCTCCAAAAGTCATTTTCAATTATGCTTCAATGGAGGAGAGATTCTTCTACAGCTAGTGTACCTTAGGGGTGAGAAGTGTGTGTGTGTGTCTCACTGCCTCTACATTGTGTATATGTTGCAACAGATAAACACTCTGACAGCTTGTACAATGCTGGTCCCCTTCCTGAGATAAGGTATGCTGATGGCAGCAGATATTATTAAAAGCTTTATTTGCTGCCTTTGCCCTCTACACCTTCCTCTGCTGACGCATTCTCTTCATTCTTTTTTCCCCCTCTTCATTTTCTCCTCCCTTTCTTTCTCTCTCTCTCTCTCTCTGTTTCTCTTTGGCGTGCAAGCGCTAGCGGAATGGATTTTCACAGTCGTCACAAAACTTTCAGCTCAGCTATTGTCTCTGAACTCAAAACGACGGCAGTTTGATGATGGGAGGCTCTTGTGATTTGTCCCGGAGATGTGATTGTTAATGGTGTATATTAAGGGTTGAGATTAGCCTGAGACAATGTGCTATCACACTCCCTTTTACTGTGGGCCTTATTATCAGTTAACTGATTCTTTATGGGCCCCCGACTCTGCAGAACATTTTCTACCACATTCTCTGTGTTGACTGCACTTCTCTAAGTTGTTTTTCAAGAAGGTAGAGATGGTTGTCTTCTTTTTGAAGTTGAAACACATTTTATTCCAGCATCTCACAATGTGATCTGCTATGAGGAATGATAAGAGTTAGAGCAGTTTGGGTGTTGAATAGTTCAAGTCAGCTATTTCCCGTCAACCATTCACATTTTTCCCTTTTAGTCAGGTATTGCATGACCTTTTCACATCACATCTCGTCATCTGTCTCTTATTAAGATCTCTGGCCCCACAGTCTCTCTGCTATCCAGCACTATCTATCAGAGCCATGATAGTAATTCATGCCCATTGCGGTGTGTCTCTGCCAACCAATATCGCAGTCGCTAAACTCTAATTTTCCTGTGTCGTCCAGAGGTCTCAGCATCCATCCAGACAGTTGGTTCATCGGGTCTAGGATCTGGTGTTTGGACCCATATTACATCTGTCATTCCCCTGCAGTCTGGCTAGGAACAAAAATAACCTGTAGTATCTCAAACAATAGCTGTAGAAACGTTTCACTGTGGATTCAGACGTTGTGTTCAGAAACTTTTAAGACTGGATGCCTGGGCTTCGTCTACGTTCAGAATAATGTTCAACCATGTCAATCAGAGGAAAGATCATGTTTAGTGCCTGAAGGCTTGATCTTGCCTCTGGGTTTTCAGCTAAGAACTTTCCTGTTTTCTCTCTTCTCTCTCACAGTTGCAATGTCAGGTAAAGTTGTTCCTTTTTGTTAACCCCACTTCTGACACTAACAACCCGACCATGTAAAAGTTTTGGGCCCCGGTAGAATTTTTGGATAAGGTTTTCCAGTTTTTCTCCCTGGCTAGTGTGTCTGGTGTCTTAGTTATGCTAGCACACAGTTACTAACTCTTTGGTTTGGTCAGTGGCCAGCCAAGTCAGATGCAAGAGACCAAGAGAGGCGTCAGTCTGTGAGCTAGCTGTGCAAGACAGCTCACCAACCTTTAGTTTCCCTGCTGGATCAATACAGGAATAGGACCTCTGAGTCAGTTGCGCTCCTGAACGCCCCAGTCTTTATCTTTTTTTGTATTGTGTGTTACGACAGACTGAGGTGATTTGGTTTGGGAGTTTGGTCCCATTCTTGGATTTGAAGCACTAGGTTTTTTCCTCTCTCCCCAGAGCCTGGTCTCCACACTGTGCCTCTGCACACCAATGACTTAAATGTTCTGCTATACATGCAGCCAGCCATCTGGCAAAGCCTCACAACAATGTCTAATGTGATTTTTGGTCACATGTTTTTTTTTGTTACTGTTCATTTGATGTTCATAAAGAAACATGCACATTGTTTTCTCCCTCTATCTCACACCTCTCTGAAATTGATTTAGTTATGAAAAAGCTCCTCACTTTATGTCAGGGAAGATGGAACCTGGTCGAAAGACTGGGGGATTGGATTTCCGAGAAGAAACATCCGGGATTCTGTTATTTGCCTGGACTGTTAAATGTATATGTTACATATTCAGCAATCGGCAGTATGTGTCAAGTTCTGACAATAGTTCTGTTATTTTATTCTTTGTTTTAGTTTGGTCAGGGCGTGAGTTGGGGTGGGCAGTCTGTTTGTTTTTCTATGTTGGTTTTTGTGTTCGGCCTAGTATGGTTCTCAATCAGAGGCAGGTGTCGTTAGTTGTCTCTGATTCTGAATCATACTTAGGTAGCCTGGGTTTCACTTTTGGTTTGTGGGTGTTTGTTTCCGAGTGTTTGGGCCACACGGTACTGTTTCGGTTTTTGTATATTTCACGTTTATTATTTTGTTCCAGTGTTCAGTTGTGTTTTTTAATAAATCAATATGGACACTTACCACGCTGTGTTTTGGTCCGACCCTTACTCCTCCTCAGACGAAGAGGAGGAAATCCGTATGAGGTGCATGGCTTTAGTGTTTACGAATAATCTCGACATGAATCTTCAAACAAGATTTAGCCTCACTCTGTACATTACCCCTCAGTGTTTACTTTAACACAACAATATTACTTAGTACTTAGATTATAATCTCTTTCACTGTCGGTTAATTGTATTCTGAAGCAACTGCCTTTCATTGCTTGGAAAAGAAAGTTATTGGATTGAAGCTCCTAGTATATGAGAGTTTAACTCTAGGATATGAGAGACGTTTTCTCTTGCCTCAAACAGTGTACAAATGGAATGGATGATTAAACTGCTTCAAGCACTCTTATTTACCTTGAATAACTGACTTCTTTACTATAGTGAAAGCATTTCATCACTAATATCCACACTACCTCAGGGTTTCTTCCTCAATGCAGGCAGACACAACAACAGCTGACAGTGTAACTACTTCAGTACCTAACCCCCTCTCTGATAGTCAAGGAATATTTCAGACTGCTGCTATCTTCCATCAGCAAGCCAAAACCCCATTAGTGTCAGTTGCCTTGGGAAGCGTTGTGATATTTCATAAACTGCTACTCCAACAGCAAGAGCGAGTATTAGCTCTCTACTGTGCTGCTGAAGAAACTTCAGCTATGTTTTGCTCAGAATTGAAATTCTGAAGGCAAATTAAGTTTGGTCTTTTTCTCAGAATCTCCCTTCACTTGCAACACTGCTTCTGGCTCTCTCTGTCTCACGCTCCCTCAACCCATTGTATCCAGACCAGAACCTAAACACCAAACACCAGATAAACAACCGTCTCCGTGGACAGGGGCTGATGAGGAAGAAATCACTGAATAGAAATTAAGGAAGAAAGAGAAGTGCCTATTGTATGGCGGTGTAGCCAGGTTGAAACACCGCAATTGAATGCTAATCATGACTACAGCTTCCTTCCTCACAGACACTCATGAATATGTATTCATTCTAGGTTTTGGATTAACAAAAAAGGCGCCTTGGAAATCAGACCAACTGAAAGAGACGTTATGGTTTGGAGGTTTGATTGAATGCATTTCTGTCTGATTGTACAGTCTTTCTGTAACACTCTCACACCAGAGCCTTAGTACTTGAGGATAGAACTAAGTGGTGAAAAGTAAAATGGATTCATAGCCTACATACAATACCAGACAGGAGCTTGCTATCTCTTCAATTTATACTTGGCAAGCAACTCAGTCAGACAGCATTCTGTATCTTTGCTGTAATGTCCCTGCCTGCCGCGGACATGAGAAGACTCAAACAACATAACGCAGCCCTTGGGAGCTCCCTAGTGCTCGAAGGCCCATTCCATATAAAAATATCCCTCTCCAATCAGTCATCGCCCCATTCATGTCTCCAACTCTTTAAAAACAAAATATCCTGTACAAGATATCAGCACGCCCTCATGCAGTGTCTGTCTCTCTCGTTATTCTACTTTGTAATCATCGTGACCGTCTCTCCCCAGCACTCAGGAATGAACTGGAATGAGGAAAGATCTTGTTGTAATTTAAACCGGTTAATGCTGAGTGGGTGTGGACTTTTTGCAGTCTTCAGATTGAAATAATTAGGTAATCACAGGGACATGGTAGCTATTCTTAGGCTCATGTGAACATGCACACACAATCAGTACGGAAATGTAGCCTGTCTATACAGCGTTTTTGAAAACACCAGATAGGCTACAGAAATAAACTGTGTTTTACACCTGCATTTTGAGCTGAAAGTCATTAATGTTAGCAGCCAACATCAGCTAGGGATATATAGTGTCACTTCTCTTGTGTCCAGAGCAAGCAAAATCATACGGCCTATTTTTAACGGAGGTTACAGGATCATAAGGAAAACATGTCTGTCTGCATCATTCCATCCCTTTGGAGGGCAGCAGGCTTGCAGAGTGCTTGTTGTCAGCCTGGTTGCCCTGTTATTCCTCACAAATGTCATAATAAAATGACCATAATATGTTAAATCTTCATCCCATAATATTGAAAGCAGCGGTCTGTGTCAAAAACTGCAACGCTGCTGGGTTTTCCACTCTCAACAGTTTCCAGGGTGTATCAAGTATGGTCCATCACCCAAAGGACATCCAGCCAACTTGACACAACTGTGGGAAGAATTGGAGTCAACATGGGCCAGCATCCCTATGGAATGCTTTTGACACCTTGTAGAGTCCATGCCCCAAAAAATTGAGGCTGTTTTGAGGGGGAGGGCAACTCAATATTAGGAAGGCATTCCTAATGTTTGGTATACTCTGTTTATAGCCAATAGGCACCCAAACTTGGCCTTTCTGAAATATGAAATTAGATCAATCAAATCACCACGTAGCCTGTTCTGGAAAAGATGAGTCAGTAGTAAATCTCTAGACTGTATTTTATATTGATGATAAACGTAGATCTACTCTGTTTGTCCACCTTTGTGCTCCAATGCTGATGACTGGTCATTGGTCAACAATCAAGACGTGCAACCTTTTGGTTCTGAAGCATGGCCGAGAATTTAAAGATGACCAGTGAAGGCAAATGGGAGTGTGCTCTGCTCTGGAGTTAGCTAACAGCTCATTTTGTATTGCTAAATTATTTCCAGCTTCCTGGATTCCGGGCACATCCACATGTTTTTACATTCGTCATATTTCATTTCAAGGTAGTCATAAATTACTAAAGGTGTTAGGCCCGCAGGCATCTGTGAATGGTTTGTTTCCATTAGCACCTATCAATAACTGGTTATTATGCTGGTGTTATAACACAGGAATGTTTTTTTCTCGTATATTTAGTTTGCATGTTATAGGATCAAAGGCCCTCGAGCACCCTAGATTCCTGTAGTTATAAGGGTGAGAAAGCCAAGATGTACAATAACAGGGCTATTTCACATGACGTGGTTCAAAGCCAAGATTATTTAATTAGGTCAGAAACCTACCTGAAGATGTGGTTGTGGTTGGAAGCAGGTGTCGGTAAATAAGTCTGTAGGTCTGTCTGTCCATACATTGAACTGCCTGTCTGTCTGTATTTATCTCAGTCTAAACATATTTTTTTTAATTTACAGATCAACGGACTATGGATCCACCTATGAGAGGATGAATGACAAAGTGGGATCTAAGACTGTGCTGAGTTACCTGTATGTCTGTCCATCCAACAAGAGAAAGGTAAGAAAAACTTCAAATTAGTGATTTTCAATAACACATAACTGACTAAGACTTAATGACATTTAGTTGAGTTAACTAGAACTGAATTGTTCATTGTCCATTCTCTGCTGCCACTAATTGTTATTTCTGATCAAATCAAATGTTAACTCGAAGTGAAGGTTAGACGGTAGACTCAAATAAATATGGTTTGAATAAATATTTTCTTTCAAGCTTTTAAATGTTTTTGTAGTTTGTGAGATAACCAAAGTTTAATGACCATATTTAGCAATTCAAGATTGCTACCAAGAAACACTTACTCATACTGTAGTTATGGCCTCAGGACATTTACCATGACACAACACAGAGACCAAAAAAATACCTTTTAGAAAGACAGAACATATTCAAGAAAGAATCTTGTTGTTTTGTAGATAAATGCTGAAGCTAAACTAATTGAAAAAAGTAGGCGCATCTTCTCTGAGCAAAGTTTCTTTTTATTCTGGGAAGCAGACCATCTTTTCCACATTATAACACAGGTGTCTCAGTCTCTCCTGAAAACTTTCTAAGGGTCATGTTAAGGTTCGTCACTAGCAAACCGTCCATGAATAAACTTTTCTCTGTTGGTAATGTGAAGGGAAAAGGGCCCCAGCTGGCTTTCTGGGCCTCCTGAAGAGTCAAATCAGTCCATAGATCACTAGCGCTGACCCTGAAAATCCCTCCATGGAAAGAGATGGTTTGTGGGATACCGAGCTGATGGACTTAACCCAGGTCAGCCTTGAACTCAGTAATACCTAGGTCTGGCCCTGTGACTATTTTCCCACTGGCCGGCCGGACTTAGCGATAGACCCTATGGTCTAGTTGAAGGTAGAGTATGCCCATTCAGCACATTTCCCAGGTACAGGGATATAGGCTAACCGATCCAAAGACACACAAGATATGTGGACAGGCAGCAGATTTCCTGCAAGGGCTTTATCATCTCCCTTTTAGGGTGATAGACTGAGGATCTTGTAGTTTTCTTTACCCCAGTTAGGGAATTACGTTATAGTAGAAGCTAGTCACGAGGTCCTATGATGTCCAGATGCCCTCGTCAGGGCCATGTTTTGTAGACAACCACTATTGACCTCTGGCTTCCACCGATCCACGATCCTCCTCACCTTCTCTCTTATCTCATTATCGATGGATGAGTGCAACTCTCTACTGGATAAGCTGGGACGTTTTCTCCTCATTGCATTCCAGTGGCCAAGCATAACATGTGTGTGTAGCATGGGAAAAACACCACGAGGATTATCTCTATATCTGTTGAGATGAGGCAGTAATGACCCTTAAATCACCATGACAATATATTTGTGTATTTAATGCCTCAAGGGTGTTTTTTTCTCCCACGTGAATATAGCATTACAATCGATTGGTTTCCACTCAACAATATTCTGTTAACGTCAGCGACTATATCCTCATGTTGTCTAAAGGTAAAAAGACAGAGGCTTGACCTTTCAAGGAGCAGATAATAGATTTGAATGATGGTGCTGACATTTATCTTCACGCTTGTGAAGAAAACACCCATCATGAATTGCCCTTATGCATGTTCAGCCTTATTCCGAGGTCTTCTGCACAGTTTGACTCACAGCCACTGATATTAAGGAAGAGTCTAGCATTCTCAACATATGTGTTAAGGTTTTCTTCAGGTGAAGGTGAGGAGAGGCGGACCAAAATGCAGCGTGGTTATTTGTATACATCTTTAATAAAGATGAAAACACAAACAGTATACAAAACAATAACCGTGAAAAAACCTAAACAGCCTATCTGGTGCAAACAAACACAGAGACATGAACAATCACCCACCAAACACTCAAAGAATATGGCTGCCTAAATATGGTTCCCAATCAGAGACAACGATAAACACCTGCCTCTGATTCAGAACCACTCCAGGCAGCCATAGACTATTCTAGACAACCCCACTAACCACTATCCCATAACCTACAACAAACCCCTAGACAAAACACACCACATAAATTACACATGTCACACCCTGGCCTGACCAAAATAATAAAGAAAACACAAAATGCTAAGACCAGGGTGTGACAATATGAATATAATTAAAAGGCATGGAATGAATAGACATTCTATTTCTATGGTTGTATCTAGAGTGATATCCCAATTCACCAGAATGTAGCCTTTTTATACCTTCCCTACAGACTGCTCACTCACAGATAGGTCGCAATTGATCTGGGTTTGACAAGATTATTCTGCTGTGAGAAATCCTCTCCTCCGCTACTCCCCTTGTTTGTGGTCAGCAGATAGCTCAAGCACCGTCCAACAGCAGGCTTCAGCCCCTCAAACAACACAGCAATGACTATCACACTCCTCGCTTGATGATTAGCTGGACTCCCACCAACTAGCTGAACATCAGCAGATGACATGCCGAGGTTATCCCTCCAACCTGTATTGATCTAAGTTTTGTTACCAGCCTCACTCCTCTTTATTCCCGGGACATCAATTGGCAAGTGGATGTGGAGCAAAATCTTAATTACCCGGCCATGCGATGGTATATTTGATGACATGAAAGTTATTGATGATGATGTGAGCTGTTACATAACCTCCCCTCGTGGAACTTTGTGCCTGTTAAAACTGATTCAGGAACAGATGGACATGCCCATATCCATATGATCCACATAAACAATTTCCGAAAGGAAATGAATTCAATCTACTGAGAGATGGGTTATGAGAAGGCTTTTAGTCCAGTTATGGTATTTGTCCAATACATTTTTCTACATTTTGTAAGAGAAATTATGTTTAAATAGGGTTTATTATTGAATATGTCACATGGCAAATAATATTTACCCGTGCAGGAATATAAATCAGGTTGGTTTAAGATGAATCATCTTTGGCCATTAATTAATACATTTCCAGACTTCTCCAATTCCTTTTACTCTCAACATATAAAGTGTAATATTGCACCTTCCAATAAATGCAACAGTGATACAGGGGATATACAGAGTACAGCTATACACACAGCTATACAACAAGCCATCAATAGAGATATGTCTTAATATGAAATGTATTACAGTAAATATAAAGGGAGCCTGGTTGAAAAGGACTCACCTAAATTATTATTAGAGAGCTGAGAAACGTTCAGGGGTGAAGAAACATTGATCCACCCAGACCCTTCAAGGACCTCTAACATTTGTACTTTCCCCTCTAAGTGGTGAGACAGAGAGAAAGGTCCTGACAGAAGAATAAAAAATGCAAGGTGAAATACAATTTCCACTCATAATAAATGCAGTCGATTAATACAATATTATGAGAAATTATTAGACCTGACGTTAGAAACTATTTAATTACATGTGACAAGGCCCTAAGACTCTGGGAGAAGTAGACGGGGCAATTCGCAGTCCCTCGTCCCTCAGTGAGGGCAATGACAATGGCAAAATTCGAAGGTGAGGTGAACTACAAAAAAATCGAAGAAACATATTTTTTTTAAGAAAAAAACTGGCACAGATTCCGCAGTCTGTTTATTGGCTTTAATGAAAAACAATTGATCTAAATCACCACCAGGGAGGATTCCTAGTTAAAGCTGGGGAAAGAGGGGTGGGAAAGATTCCTAGTTAAATCTGGGGAAAGAGGGGTGGGAAAGATTCCTAGTTAAAGCTGGGGAAAGAGGGGTGGGGATTATTCCTAGTTAAAGCTGGGGAAAGAGGGGTGGGGATTATTCCTAGTTAAAGCTGGGGAAAGAGGGGTGGGAAAGATTCCTAGTTAAAGCTGGGGAAAGAGGGGTGGGGATTATTCCTAGTTAAAGCTGGGGAAAGAGGGGTGGGAAAGATTCCTAGTTAAAGCTGGGGAAAGAGGGGTGGGAAAGATTCCTAGTTAAAGCTGGGGAAAGAGGGGTGGGGATTATTCCTAGTTAAAGCTGGGGAAAGAGGGGTGGGGATTATTCCTAGTTAAAGCTGGGGAAAGAGGGGTGGGAAAGATTCCTAGTTAAATCTGGGGAAAGAGGGGTGGGAAAGATTCCTAGTTAAAGCTGGGGAAAGAGGGGTGGGGATTATTCCTAGTTAAAGCTGGGGAAAGAGGGGTGGGGATTATTCCTAGTTAAAGCTGGGGAAAGAGGGGTGGGAAAGATTCCTAGTTAAAGCTGGGGAAAGAGGGGTGGGGATTATTCCTAGTTAAAGCTGGGGAAAGAGGGGTGGGAAAGATTCCTAGTTAAAGCTGGGGAAAGAGGGGTGGGAAAGATTCCTAGTTAAAGCTGGGGAAAGAGGGGTGGGGATTATTCCTAGTTAAAGCTGGGGAAAGAGGGGTGGGGATTATTCCTAGTTAAAGCTGGGGAAAGAGGGGTGGGAAAGATTCCTAGTTAAAGCTGGGGAAAGAGGGGTGGGAAAGATTCCTAGTTAAAGCTGGGGAAAGAGGGGTGGGAAAGATTCCTAGTTAAAGCTGGGGAAAGAGGGGTGGGAAAGATTCCTAGTTAAAGCTGGGGAAAGAGGGGTGGGAAAGATTCCTAGTTAAAGCTGGGGAAAGAGGGGTGGGAAAGATTCCTAGTTAAAGCTGGGGAAAGAGGGGTGGGGATTATTCCTAGTTAAAGCTGGGGAAAGAGGGGTGGGGATTATTCCTAGTTAAAGCTGGGGAAAGAGGGGTGGGGATTATTCCTAGTTAAAGCTGGGGAAAGAGGGGTGGGAAAGATTCCTAGTTAAAGCTGGTGAAAGAGGGGTGGGGATTATTCCTAGTTAAAGCTGGGGAAAGAGGGGTGGGGATTATTCCTAGTTAAAGCTGGGGAAAGAGGGGTGGGGATTATTCCTAGTTAAAGCTGGGGAAAGAGGGGTGGGAAAGATTCCTAGTTAAAGCTGGGGAAAGAGGGGTGGGGATTATTCCTAGTTAAAGCTGGGGAAAGAGAGGTGGGAAAGATTCCTAGTTAAAGCTGGGGAAAGAGGGGTGGGGATTATTCCTAGTTAAAGCTGGGGAAAGAGGGGTGGGAAAGATTCCTAGTTAAAGCTGGGGAAAGAGGGGTGGGGATTATTCCTAGTTAAAGCTGGGGAAAGAGGGGTGGGAAAGATTCCTAGTTAAAGCTGGGGAAAGAGGGGTGGGGATTATTCCTAGTTAAAGCTGGGGAAAGAGGGGTGGGGATTATTCCTAGTTAAAGCTGGGGAAAGAGGGGTGGGGATTATTCCTAGTTAAAGCTGGGGAAAGAGGGGTGGGGATTATTCCTAGTTAAAGCTGGGGAAAGAGAGGTGGGGATTATTCCTAGTTAAAGCTGGGGAAAGAGGGGTGGGGATTATTCCTAGTTAAAGCTGGGGAAAGAGGGGTGGGAAAGATTCCTAGTTAAAGCTGGGGAAAGAGGGGTTGGGATTATTCCTAGTTAAAGCTGGGGAAAGAGGGGTGGGGATTATTCCTAGTTAAAGCTGGGGAAAGAGAGGTGGGGATTATTCCTAGTTAAAGCTGGGGAAAGAGGGGTGGGGATTATTCCTAGTTAAAGCTGGGGAAAGAGGGGTGGGAAAGATTCCTAGTTAAAGCTGGGGAAAGAGGGGTGGGGATTATTCCTAGTTAAAGCTGGGGAAAGAGGGGTGGGGATTATTCCTAGTTAAAGCTGGGGAAAGAGGGGTGGGAAAGATTCCTAGTTAAAGCTGGGGAAAGAGGGGTGGGGATTATTCCTAGTTAAAGCTGGGGAAAGAGGGGTGGGGATTATTCCTAGTTAAAGCTGGGGAAAGAGGGGTGGGGATTATTCCTAGTTAAAGCTGGGGAAAGAGGGGTGGGGATTATTCCTAGTTAAAGCTGGGGAAAGAGGGGTGGGGATTATTCCTAGTTAAAGCTGGGGAAAGAGGGGTGGGAAAGATTCCTAGTTAAAGCTGGGGAAAGAGAGGTGGGGATTATTCCTAGTTAAAGCTAGGGAAAGAGGGGTGGGGATTATTCCTAGTTAAAGCTGGGGAAAGAGGGGTGGGGATTATTCCTAGTTAAAGCTAGGGAAAGAGGGGTGGGGATTATTCCTAGTTAAAGCTGGGGAAAGAGGGGTGGGAAAGATTCCTAGTTAAAGCTGGGGAAAGAGGGGTGGGGAAGATTCCTAGTTAAAGCTGGGGAAAGAGGGGTGGGGATTATTCCTAGTTAAAGCTGGGGAAAGAGGGGTGGGGATTATTCCTAGTTAAAGCTGGGGAAAGAGGGGTGGGAAAGATTCCTAGTTAAAGCTGGGGAAAGAGAGGTGGGGATTATTCCTAGTTAAAGCTGGGGAAAGAGGGGTTGGGATTATTCCTAGTTAAAGCTGGGGAAAGAGGGGTTGGGATTATTCCTAGTTAAAGCTGGGGAAAGAGGGGTTGGGATTATTCCTAGTTAAAGCTGGGGAAAGAGGGGTTGGGATTATTCCTAGTTAAAGCTGGGGAAAGAGGGGTGGGGATTATTCCTAGTTAAAGCTGGGGAAAGAGGGGTGGGAAAGATTCCTAGTTAAAGCTGGGGAAAGAGGGGTGGGGATTATTCCTAGTTAAAGCTGGGGAAAGAGAGGTGGGAAAGATTCCTAGTTAAAGCTGGGGAAAGAGGGGTGGGGATTATTCCTAGTTAAAGCTGGGGAAAGAGAGGTGGGAAAGATTCCTAGTTAAAGCTGGGGAAAGAGGGGTGGGGATTATTCCTAGTTAAAGCTGGGGAAAGATGGGTGGGAAAGATTCCTAGTTAAAGCTGGGGAAAGAGAGGTGGGGATTATTCCTAGTTAAAGCTGGGGAAAGAGGGGTTGGGATTATTCCTAGTTAAAGCTGGGGAAAGAGGGGTGGGGATTATTCCTAGTTAAAGCTGGGGAAAGAGGGGTGGGGATTATTCCTAGTTAAAGCTAGGGAAAGAGGGGTGGGGATTATTCCTAGTTAAAGCTGGGGAAAGAGGGGTGGGGATTATTCCTAGTTAAAGCTGGTGAAAGAGGGGTGGGGATTATTCCTAGTTAAAGCTGGGGAAAGAGGGGTGGGAAAGATTCCTAGTTAAAGCTGGGGAAAGAGGGGTGGGAAAGATTCCTAGTTAAAGCTGGGGAAAGAGGGGTGGGAAAGATTCCTAGTTAAAGCTGGGGAAAGAGGGGTGGGAAAGATTCCTAGTTAAAGCTGGGGAAAGAGGGGTGGGAAAGATTCCTAGTTAAAGCTGGGGAAAGAGGGGTGGGGATTATTCCTAGTTAAAGCTGGGGAAAGAGGGGTGGGGAGGATTCCTAGTTAAAGCTGGGGAAAGAGGGGTGGGGATTATTCCTAGTTAAAGCTGGGGAAAGAGGGGTGGGGATTATTCCTAGTTAAAGCTGGGGAAAGAGGGGTGGGGATTATTCCTAGTTAAAGCTGGGGAAAGAGGGGTGGGGATTATTCCTAGTTAAAGCTGGGGAAAGAGGGATGGGGATTATTCCTAGTTAAAGCTGGGGAAAGAGGGGTGGGGATTATTCCTAGTTAAAGCTGGGGAAAGAGGGGTGGGGATTATTCCTAGTTAAAACTGGGGAAAGACGGTGGTATTTTTGTTGCAGTGAAAGAAAACACAGCAGTTTGGGCTGTGACACTATCCAAGTCACGCTTTTCCCTTCTCCTTCTTCTGTCTGGGTTTAGTAGTTTATTATTAAAGCCGGTGTCAGGTTAATGTCTTATTGCATTACATCACAGAGAGAAAGCCTATCTGAGCTATGTATGTCTTATTAAATAACGTGTCTATGGATTACTTTGAGAAAAAAGGCCCTGGTTCTATATAGTGGAAATGGCTTTTAAGGATATATCTGTGTTTTGAGAGTAATGCACTTTAATGAAAATGTCTGCTTTACATCCCACCCCAAAAATAAATCATATTATACCAAGATATAGATACTACACCAATAAAGTCAGATTTTGTTACAATGTAGTTTTGCATTGCTATTATGATTTTAGTTTTACAGATCTTACTCTGTTATTGCTTTCTCAATAGGCTAATTTCTAACAAATATGCAACAAAACATTTGCAGTACATTTGCACTGAATTCATGATGAAATGAAAGTAGAGACTGTGTAATTCCTAGCATGGAATTAGAATTCCTGCCACTGTGGTAACATAGAGCATTCCACAAAGACATTATTCTTTATTGCACAAATATTTGTTCTTTCTTATCACAAATTTATATATTGTTCAAAACAAATAGCATTGCCTAAACATGTAGTCACGCATGGTAAATGCAAAGTTGTGGAGTTCTCTCTTGCTTCACAGCGGTGTTACAGAACACCATAGCACAGCAGCCTATTGATCTACAGTATATTCTTAAAACTTATCCTATTCTTTAACATAGCAACTTGTTGTTGCAGTTGTGTTGTGGCCCCCTCATGGTTGACTTATATGTCCACAGGGGTATTCTGAACCACCTTTATCTCATTAAAGGGAATGCATCTGGACAGGGGTGACTGAAAGCCAAAGTGCACCAAAGTGTAGACCTGTGCGTGCACTGGAAGAGGCCAAAAAACCATGGCAACAGAGCACGAGAGGCACAGTTGTAAAATGAAGTCCAAAACAAAGTGAAGGTGTTAGCGCTAGTAACAGCATGCTGCATGCCAACCACTAGACCTGGAGTGCTGACATGGTGACCCTTCTCTCTCTCTCTCTCTCTCTCTCTCTCTCTCTCTCTCAGATAATGGTGCTGACAGACCCTGAGTTTGAGAGCAGTGTGCTCATCAGCTCGGATGAAGGAGCGAGCTATCAGAAATACCGCCTCAGCTTCTACATTCTAAGCCTTCTGTTCCATCCAACACAGGAGGACTGGGCTCTAGCCTACAGCCACGACCAGAAGGTGAGCTCCATGTCATTTTTTTCACCACAGTTGGTTGTTTGATGCAGTATGCTTTGGATTTTGAACTGTGATACACAGTCGGATAAAAGTCCAAGCTATATATTTTTTTACCGTATTTCCATCTCGGTTTCAACGGCCCTGTATTGGTTTATTGAATATTCTTCTGCCATGATTTCATGATTTATTTAGCTGGAGGTTTTGATTAGAATATTGATTATTGTTATCCATTTGATGTTACCTTATTTAATTACCATGGCGATATATTTAGAGCATTGAAAATGTTTGTGTTATAACATGATTCCAACTACACAGTAACTTTACTTGTAACTACTAATGAACTTTCAAATATTCATTAGAAGATGTCAGCGCTATAGGCCTGCAAACCACATACAGCGACTCTGCAGTCCTATACACCTATGCTCTCATCTGTAACCTTCACTGTACAGTAGTATCATGTTGAGGAGATCTCTGTACCCCCCACTCACACACAGGTCACATCCCATATAACCCCCTGTGAAGAAGACCTACCATTATGGCCAAATGAGTCTTACCTGGCGACCAAGATGGCTATCACATAGGGGAGTCTGGTTGAGGTGGAGGAGGGAGAAAACTGACACCTTGGGTTGCTAACTGACCCCAATATCGGTCATAACAATGAAACCTGGACAGATCCAGAGGTTGTAATTTGTTACACTTTCGGTCTGTGATGGCCTTCATTTTAGAATGCCGTCTATACGAATTTGAAACAGAACCTTTTGGGCTGATTAATGTACACTATAGATGTTGGTGAAATTTTGTTTGCATTAAAATGATGAACCATTGTGGACATGGAACACCCTCAGAAGACAAACCTTTGTGGACATGGAACACTCTTCGACAACATACTTACCGTTCTGATGAAACGATTCCTTAAGCACTGATTTCAATGTGGAATCCAATGGTGATTAGTAAATTAGATCATGTAGTATATTTCATTGAGAGTCCATACAAGTGCAACTTTAAAACAGTCTGTCCTGTACTGATAACAAGCTTTGTCAGGTCACTTTACTATTTGTCTTCAGTCTTTTTGTATTCAATGCAGGTCAATCTTTACCTCTTTCCTCAATGTCTTTTCTATTTCGAGTTCTAGAACTCTGGGTGACCTGTCTTGACTCTTATCTCAGAATGTGTGCTCAGGGTAAAGACATTACTATTGATGTAGCTGTTCCTCTCTCTCTCTCTCTCTCTCTGACTAAGGGCGATACAATTAGTTCGTTTGTGACACTTCTCACAAAAGTATGTGGGTGGAAAGTGCAGAAACAACTCAAACATAATACAGAACCATTTTTCTTCTTGTTCTCCTTTGTTCCTCTGTGGCTTTTCCATTGTTCAGGTCTCCTAATTGACTTCAGTATTAGAGCTGCTTGTGTTATAAATCTTTTGACAAGAGCTGTTATGCTAGACAACGTCAGGCCCGGGTTGTTGAGTGCAGTTCAGTTATTCATGTAACACCCTCCCTGCTGTTAGATTCAAAGAGAGAAAGCATAGATTTTTTTTTTTTCTGAACGTGTTTATAATCTGAGAAGTATTGTGTTGGGGGGTGTAGGAAGCTAGTGGTGGAAGTCTCAAGGGAGAAGTGAAAAAAAAAACTAAAGTCCCCACAATTCAAGTTGTATTCCATTCTTAACATATTGCATCTCGGCTCACACACCTCGTTGGACCTGTGAGACAAGGCTTTGGGTCCCTAATGGATAGTATAAGGGATATGTTCATCAAAACGTTAACTTGGTGGGACCGTTGAGTTCAAGTATTCAGTACACATTGCAATTGTCACGTGTGCTCCCTCTCCGGCCTCGAGGTCACCAGGCTGCTCGTTATGGCGCACACCTGTCACCATCGTTACGCGCACCTGCGCATCTTCTGACTCACCTGAACTCCATCACTTCTCTGATTACCTTCCCTATATATGTCACTCCCTTTAGTTCCTTCCCCAGGCGTTATGGTTTCTGTTTCATGTCTGTGTATTGTTCTTGGTTTGTCATGTTGTATTATGTTGTGTTTATTTATTAAAAAACTCACTCCCTGAACTTGCTTCCAGACTCTCAGCACACATCGTTACAGCAATTACTGTGGTCACTTGGGGATATGGGGTTTTGATTTCATTATTTATTTAGAAGTGTTAATGAGAGCAGACAATTCACCTCAGAAAAAGCTGCTAGTGTAGATAAAATGACATTAGCACAGAAAGACAATGAACATTGATTGTACAAAAATATCCAGTTTATGTCCATGTAACTATTGCCAATCTATGATCTTAGTTCCCTCAGCACCAGTCTCTGTGTTTAATACCCTTATTCAGGTTTCTGGTGTTGTAATCAATTGGTTTTGGGTATGTCAAAAGGAGAACCCCAGGTGTCTGACATAACTTTGTTTTCCCCAAATAATGTTCCTGTCAGCCCCCTGTAGTCTCCCACTCAGACACACAATGTCAGATGAAGAACGTCAGTCTACCGCATTCTGTACAACAACCAAATCAGATAGTTGACATGTTGGAGATGCATTTATTCACACTTCCTTTCAACCTTTGAAAAAAGTGATCAAAAATGTTTCCCTTCGGATGTATCAACAGAAACAGGTCACATTTCTTTACACAGTCAAACGAGTTCACAGTATCCAACGTTCCAAGATAATAAAAAATAATAACAACTCACAAGTGAATTTGGATCACCTGCATACACTATTTTCAGCCTGGTCACCCAGCACCACAATTACATTGCAGGCAACCCTACACACCGCCTAAGCCCCATTTGGGTTATTTGTAATTCCTTCCATTAGGGGAAATAATCTGTATTGCCAGACAGCGCCGCTAGAATAAAGCATCAGTGTATGTCAGGTTTATTTGTGACTTCTCCAGTCTCGTACTCACTTGCCCTACATTGCGTATGGGGATTTGATTGGCCCCTTGTCTGCATTAGGTTTGATAGCAGGATTACTGTCAATAGACAGTAACTAAATGTTGTTGTAGTGGGGGGTCATCCTGCTGAGGATAAAGCTGGAGAAGGTGTTGTGGAGGGAGGTCTTCCTGCTGAGGATAAAGCTGGAGAAGGTGTTGTGGAGGAGGTCTTCCTGCTGAGGATAAAGCTGGAGAAGGTGTTGTGGAGGGGAGTCTTCCTGCTGAGGATAAAGCTGGAGAAGGTGTTGTGGAGGAGGTCTTCCTGCTGAGGATAAAGCTGGAGAAGGTGTTGTGGAGGGGAGTCTTCCTGCTGAGGATAAAGCTGGAGAAGGTGTTGTGGAGGAGGTCTTCCTGCTGAGGATAAAGCTGGAGAAGGTGTTGTGGAGGAGGTCTTCCTGCTGAGGATAAAGCTGGAGAAGGTGTTGTGGAGGGTGGTCTTCCTGGTGAGAATATATCTGGAGGTGTTTTTTTTTGGAGGATGTATACATTTTCACTACAGCAGATGGATGGAGGTGTGCTGTTACATAGAGATAGGAGTGGGGAGCCAATGTGCCAACAACAAGGAAACAGATTGTTGCGTGTGTAAGGAACACAACTTTTTTGTCGTTGTCAGGCCTCTCTTGCCATGCACCTGTGTTCCTTTGGTGAAATGGTGGAGGTGTGACATCCTTTTTGTTTTTCATCATGTCCCGGGCCTCTTTAGATTGAGTTTAAAGCCCCAGTTGATGGACTGCCTCTTCAATTCAAACCATAGGATGTACTCTGTGTGTGTGTGTGTGTGTGTGTGTGTGTGTGTGTGTGTGTGTGTGTGTGTGTGTGTGTGTGTGTGTGTGTGTGTGTGTGTGTGTGTGTGTGTGTGTGACAGAGAGAGGGAGTGAAGATGATGAATAAACACTTTTTTATCGGTTTTGAAACAGGGCCTCCAGAATATTCTCACTTTGTTCTATCAATTTACATTCCAAACCCCCAACTATCTGAGATTTCTTAACACTTAGTCAAAATCACTTATTTTCAATTAAACTTATCGGCCCATATTACAGTGACAGTGAGGGAGAAAACACACTTTTCACGGTTTTCATACATACCTTCCCTGAGCTGGCACTGATGGTGATCTGACACTTTATTACACCTCTCCCACTCCCTCTCTTGTTTCTCCCTGTCCCTGCCTTTTGAATCCCCCTCTTCTCGTCCGCCGCAGACAGAAGTCCATCATTATTCTGTGGGGAAGACATAATAGTCGACTTGATGGATTCTGCCTCTTGCTGAACCTCGCCTCTTAACTACAATCCAACAGCCTCGTTCTGTAGCCGGCTCCACTTTCCTATGTCACTATGCTCTGCATTTTTTTCTTGTTTATCAGTATGATAAAGTCTCCCTCTGAAGGAGAGCGATAGTGAAAGATGTAGTCATTTTGAAACCATTAGTGTTTACGGTCATTTGAACCTGCCAGACGCAGCATTGCTTTCCTCATCATCCATTTGAAATAGGGGATTATCAAAGCAGCTTCCTTTTTCAGTGGAATGTCAATGTGGACTAGAGTTGGTCTGTACTGGAGTTGGTCTATACTGGAGTTGGACTATACTGGAGATGGTCTATACTGGAGTTGGTCTATACTGGAGTTGGACTATACTGGAGTTGGACTATACTGGAGTTGAACTATACTGGAGTTGGACTATACTGGAGTTGGTCTATACTGGGGTTGGTCTATACTGGAGTTGATCTATACTGGAGTTGGTCTGTACTGGAGTTGGTCTGTACTGGAGTTGGACAACACAGGAGTTGGATTATACTGATGTTGGATAATACTAGATTTGGTCTGTAGTGGAGTTGGATTGTATTGGAGTTTAACTATACTGGAGTTGGATTGTACTGGAGATCGTCTATACTGTAGTTGGTCTACACTGGAGTTGGACTATACTGGAGTTGGTCTATACTGGAGTTGGTCTATACTGTAGTTGGTCTACACTGGAGTTGGTCTACACTGGAGTTGGACTATACGGTAGTTGGTCTACACTGGAGTTGGTCTATACAGGAGTTGGACTATACAGGAGTTGGACTATACTGGAGTTGGACTATACTGGAGTTGGTCTATACTGGAGTTGAACACACTGAAGTTGGACTATACTGGAGTTGGACTATACTGGAGATGGTCTATACTGGAGTTGGACTATACTGGAGTTGGTCTATACTGGAGTTGAACACACTGAAGTTGGTATATACTGGAGTTGGACTATACTGGAGATGGTCTATACTGGAGTTGGACTATACTGGAGTTGGATTACACTTTGTCGAAACAGAATACTATACTTTGTTGCTGTTGTGCAGGTTTGGTCTTTGCTAAGACTTTCTATGAGATACTTAAAAACTCTTGCGACGAGCAAACCCGTATCCGGGAGCGTAATCATAGCCTCAAATGCATTAGCATAACGCAGCGGACATAAACTTTTCCTATTCATGAAAATCGCAAATGAAATGAAATAAATGTATTCAAACACAAGCTTAGCCTTTTGTTAACAACATTGTCATCTCAGATTTTCAAAATATGCGTTACAGCCAACGCTAGACAAGCATTTGTGTAAGTTTATCATGGCATAATGCTATGCTAGGCTCTGCTGGCAGCAGGCAACATTTTCACGAAAATAAGAAAAGCAACCAAATTAAATAATTTACCTTTGAAGAACTTCAGATGCTTTCACTTAGGAGACTCCCAGTTAGATAGCAAATGTTCCTTTTTTCCAAAAATATTATTTTTGTGGGCGAAAAAGCTCCCGTTTCTTCTTCATGCTTGGCTGAGAAATCGACCGAAAAATGCTACTACTACAATGCCAAACTTTTTTCAAAATTAGCTACATAATATCGACAGAAACACGGCAAACGTTGTTTAGGATCCATCCTCAAGGTGTTTTTAACATATATATTCGATAATATATATCCGTCGAGGCAGTTGGTTTCTCATAAGAAGCGATTGGAAAAATGCCTACCTCAGTATTTTACGCAAGATTTTCTCCGGGAGACCCCATGTGACCACATGCTATATATGGTCCCTTACAGCCATTCTTCGATGGAAATGCCTAAAAAGACGTCACAATGCTGTAGACACCTTGGGGAATGCGTGGAAAATGTAAGCTTATTCGTAGCTCATTCGCAGCCATATAAGTAGTCATTGGCATGGATTTTTCGCCTGTAACATCAGTTCTGTGGCACTCACAGACAATATTTTGCAGTTTTGGAAACGTCAGAGTGTCTTCTTTCCAAAGCTGTCAATTATATGCATAGTCGAGCATATTTTCGTGACAAGATATCTTGTTTAAAACGGGAACGTTTTTCATCCAAAAATTTAAATAGCGCTCTCTAAATCCAAGAGGTTAACCTCATGTACTGTAGATTTGGACAGCAAGACAAATTGTACCCTCAAAGGTGTAATCTACATTATTGATATTACTTTTTCAGAGCATCAATTCCAGTATATCTAACCTGTAGTGTTATGCTACACACCAGGGAGTAATTATCTACCTTTCCCGTGACATTAACAACCAAACACAATGAAAACGCCCGGAGAATGCTTTTTCATTAGCATTTTCATTCGCTCTTCGCTGCAATTCATTCCCACATATATACCACTTAGACATACATTCAGTGCCAGTTTAATTTGGTTGGGGAACCTTTGATGCCCTTGAGGCTTAGAATGTATTTGTTTAATGTGGCCCAGAGATTGGCTGTTTAGGACAACATTAGTATTGTCCTAATTGGAGTGTGAAATTATATGGGGTCGTCATTGCACAAATAGTGCAGAAGGAGGATAAAAAATGTATAGTTCAAAAGTGCTGCGTTCACCAGAAAAAGCCTTAATGTAATTTCCCGTCCACCTCCCCCCATCTCTAGTCGCATGCCCCGTCCACTCCCCCACATTTCCCCTAATGATCATGACTTGCCCAGGAGCCAATTTTTTTTTTTTTTTTATTTATTTCACCTTTATTTAACCAGGTAGGCAAGTTGAGAACAAGTTCTCATTTACAATTGCGACCTGGCCAAGATAAAGCAAAGCAGTTTGACGCATACAACAACACAGAGTTACACATGGAGTAAAACAAACATACAGTCAATAATACAGTATAAACAAGTCTATATACGATGTTAGCAAATGTTAGCAAATGAATCACCCTTTCAATATGGCATATTCCATGTACACTTAGGTTTAGTATTGTATTGAGTATGAAACAAACATTGTAGATAATGTTGACAATATGTCACAGTACAGCCTACTTTGTAGTATACTAGTTTGTGTGACGCAGGTAATTGTTAGAAGGAAATATCCTCTGAAACCCAATAGGATACAACATGTTGTTCAACTGTGCCGTACACTTTCTTAGAGAGCAAGGTGACACAGAAGTATAAGAATCGTGATTTTATGAAACATCAGGGTGCATTTTGGATGGGGAGCAAACTAAAGTCATGGGGGCTGAATAATGAAAGAGGGAACACCCCTAAATATTCCTTGTACCTTTTGTCTCTCATCCTGAGTAGAGTGATAGATGGACCCTTATACCCCCCCCACTCCCCCCCTATAATCCTCTCTCTGATATTCAGAGGAGTCGAGTTCGGCAAAAAAGCTAAACGTACACTTCAAGGGCATGTGAAAATATCTGGAGGATAGCTTGGCTTCTTTGGGAAACACAGGGATCATACTGAAGAGGTGCGACCCACATATGGACAAACCCATCATCAGTCTGTCAGGGTCTTAGGATTTGGATGGTATTATCAGTCTGGATGAGAGAGGCAGGCTGGGAAATGAGAAAATAACACTCTGACTGTCGAGAAAAATGGCCAAATAACTTTAGTGGCAGAACTAAGTTGTATAAATGGAGAAGACTCAGGGAGAGGTAAAATGTTGCAAATCACTAAGGTGTTATATCATCAAAACAACATATACGGTTGTTCTCTTGACACTTTCTACCTCAGTAACCTTGGTGATTAGGTTTCTCCAATACTTGTTGCTTGCCATTGTTTTTGCTTTTCAAAACACACAGGCCACAAATAAATGTGACGAACGTTGGTTGTTGGCGCTTAGCTGAATGGATCATTTTTCTCCATTCCTTTCTCCCAGGGGGGCAGCTACCAAAAATCGAATCAGGAAATGGTAGGAATCAGCCTTGTTGAGCGTGCCACACAGTCCCTCCAGTCCTTCTATAAGCAAACATTGCTTGACTTAATCCGCCCTAATGATGCCAATGTACGCAGTTAATTATTTTCTACACAGAATCGTATCGCCACTAAACATTAGCCCAAATGCAACGAGGGACATCTGTCTCAATAAACTATGCAGAGTGAGAAAAGAAACAGAAAAAAATGGTTTTTCTGTCTTCATTTGAATTAAATTGACTGTTCAAAAGTGCATAAAAATGCAATTCTGTGGTAATAATAGTAATATGTGGGATATTGCCTTTCTGTGGATGGGTTTCAGCTCTGGTCGTTAGAGGAGTCTCCTTCAGATAAGCTGGTTTAAATCAATCCTTGTCTAATAGGAGTCTGTACATTTCTAAATCCCAGAGTGCTTTTGCTTACAGGATCTCTTGTCATTGTAATCCGTGGCTGACACCTTTCTGCTGCTCAATACTGATTCTTCCTTCTAAAACCTCTGTTTCTGACATCGACAAGACTTAAATAGATGTACTGTAATACAGAGAGAGCAGTAAACCATTTTTCTGATTTAAGAGCTTGTGTTGTGTTAGCAGAAGCAACATCTGCCCCTTATGTGTGTTCCCAGACCTGTAGCCAGGAAGTAAAAGTTTAGTATCCAACTGTGGTTGTATTATATAATGTGGTGCAGACTCTGCAATGGAACACACTGTATGACAAAATGGCTTCCTTACATCAGCAGTTTCACTCCTCCGCATAAACTGATCATGGAAGATGATGTTGATCTTGTGCCAAAATGGCCCCCACAGTCTCCAACACTGCAGTGCATAGGCCCACTTTGTCATGACGCGACCGGCAAGGTGCTGTGGAGTGAGACCCCAAAATGGTTCCTCCACAATAAAAACACACTCCTGTCTATTCATTTATTAACAGTATGTGCTTATCTATATCCAAAATATCCTCCACCACCACCGCAATGCCTTCCTTCTCCCACACATCGTAGACCTGGATGTGTCCCTGCAAGGTATTGCTGGTCCAGAGACAAAATGGCTGCTCTTCCTCTTCCTCCACTGTGGTGTATTTCTCAGCTCAAAATCCTTCCAGATGGCAGGTATCTTTAGTGCTCAGCCCACTTGTCAGCTGAAGCTGAAACAGGTCGGCTCCCGTTGCAGTTCACTGGATCCAGCAGGTCTTCTCAGGACACCTTTAATGGACTTTCATTTGAAACACACTGTCATGACAATGACAATGACAATACAGACCTTTTTGATTTGATTTGATTTGACAATACAGACCTCCATATTATCTTTAAAAATGTACTAATAAGTGCCCATATTGCCTTTAGCAGTGGACTAATAAGTGCCCATATTGCCTTTGACAATGGACTAATAAGTGCCCATATTGCCTTTGACAATGGTCTAATGAGTGTCCATATTGCCTTTAACAATTGACTAATAAGTGTCCATATTGCCTTCAGCAGTGGCCTAATAGTGTCATTTTCTCTGCGTTTACCTCGTAGCACTTCAAAGCACAATTATTCCTAATTGGATAACAATGCCTAAGTACTTAGTTGGGTATTATGAATTTGCATTGTGAATCACCACATGTTTTTCACAGTCTAGACATGCAAAAGTAATATACTTACTTACACATCCACACACATTATTCCACCATAACATGAACCTTTTAAAGTCTCTTTACGCACCACTAAACTACACCTATAAAAGGTGGATGGGTCTGAAGGTTGTTGTTGACTAGTTTGCAGAGGTATTCAACCGAGACTACACATTTGGTGACATTGTGAACCAAAGCAGTTGCAGCACAGTTTGAACGGCTGCTATCATTTGTTATTTAACTGCGGTAGTGCAGATGTGTGCCCTGTTAAGATCCATTGAGGGACGGTGGTAGGTAATACGTAGGAAAGTGGGGAAGTGCAGGAAAGTGGGCTCCATTAGCGTGTGATTTTCCGCTTACATGTTTAGCGATATGTTATGCTGTATGAGAATACATGCTGTTGCCATTGCAGCGTGTTTCATTTTTATGTGTCTTCAAACTCTGAAGATTATTACTTTCTAGATTAATTAACTACATCAAACTCTGGTGTTCATTACAGAGTATCAGCTCTACTGTACAGTATATGGACATAGTTTACATCCCAAATTGCACCCAATTCCCTATGGGGCTCTGGTCAAAAATAGGCCACTATATAGGGAATAGGTTGCCATTTGGGACTCAACACGGTCTTATTTCTATAGAGCATACAAGGGAGGGGTGACAAGTGATGCAGTAGTTTGTGCTCCGGAGCAGACCATTTTACACGCCCTAGCAAAGCTGGTTAGGCTCTTTTTATGTTACCCAGAGCGTTGGTGACTGCAACTGTGCTGTTGGCAACACATTAATTTGGCTTTTTTTGCCAACGTTTACTGACACCGGCCATATTCAACCGGTGTTGAGCGTTCGTAAATTTGCCAGTTATTCTGCGCTCTGGCACACTACGAGAGTGCTCTGAAATCGGAGTAGATAGCCAGAGTGAATTTACCAGCTACATCTATTGACAGTTGTCGAAGTGACATCATAAACATTCTATTGAAATAGTTACTTGCATAGAGGAGTATTTTGTTTAAACAAGTAGCTAGCTAGCTAAACAATTAACCACAATCCCAACTAATAATGTTACTACCCTGCATGAATATGCAGGTAACTAACCAACCAGGTTCAATGTTAGCTAGCTAATATTCGGCTATAACTAGCAATGCAAATGGCTCTGAGATAGAAATAATATTACTACGCAGATCACATACGTAATGTTACCTAACTAACCAGTTAGCTAACGTTAGCAGTAGAATTTAACTTCAAATGAAAATGACTTTGACTAAATTAAAAATGTGTCGTGACTTTCTGAAAAATTTAGCTAGCTAGACTCTCTTACCACTATACGTGGATTGACGCATCTCCCTCTCTGTCACGGTTGCCATGGTTGCCCTTAGTTTGAGGATGTAATCCGGAGCCTTCAGTGTTCTCTTTTTGACTGTGTCTGCATATTTGCAGTCAAATGCCAGAATTTTCCCCATCTCCTTAGCTATCAAAGTCTAATTCCACTGATTTCAAAACTCGGTCCTCTAGAAAGTGGAGAGTAACACTGATGCAGTTCTACTACGTGATATCTTTCAAAAAAGCCACGTTAGAAAGTATTACCTACACATACTGACCAGTTCATATTATAGACAGAAACCTGCTACATGGCAGACCAATTCAAACTCATCCCTTGGGATGTCCAGCCCACTCATTATCTCAGCCAATCATGGCTAGAGGGAAGGTTGCTAACTTTTGCCATGGATAAACCAACTAGGCTCGTAATTTATCAATTGTATTCATATTTACAGATGACACATTCAAGTTCACATGTTCAGGAAGGCATTTCTGCCCCAAAAAAAGCATTTTTATTTAAAAAAAAGGTTACATTCAAATAGTGCTCCTGTGAAGTAGTGACACGCAACATACGCCTAGTCACCTATTGTAAAGTATTGTTTAGGCTTCAACTCTAGGCTTCAATATGTAGCCTGAAGTATGGCACCAACAAACTTGACAAGTTCTGATACTATTAGCTTGCAATTCCATTTTAGATCCTTCTATACTTGAGCTGCTACTGTATAAAGTTAATAAATATGAGTTTATTGTTGCCCTGTAGCACACTGTAAATGAAGCCTCCTGTTACTAATTTGAAACACATTCTGCCATCTGCCTTCCAAATGACTGACACTTTATCCCAGGGCTCATACAGAGCTCACAGTAGACTAAACATCCACAAGACCCAGACTGTTGTCAAATGATGCCACCCTGTTTCCTCTATGTCAATCAGGATCCAGTCATCACCTAATAGCCACTACCATAATGAATAGATAGTGATAGTACAGTGTTCACAAGCATTTGTTGGTAATATCATGTACTGTTTCTATGTACAGCTACTAAAAGAGATCATGTTGAAGGGATGGCTGTCTAGATTGACCACAAACTGTATAATACAGCTTCTATACAGGTCCACTCTGACCAAGACACTCTCAGACTGGCCAATAGACTGTCAGACTGGCCAAAACAATGTCAGACTGGCCAAACTTTTCCTTGTGGAGACATGACTTACAGCTTTTGATGTATCAGTCACAGTAATATGCTCACATTCACTCATAAAAAAGCACCTCCAGATATGAAATTGACTATTCCCATCTAAATGATATCAGTCATATGGACAATGTTAAAATAAATCCAATCTATTCCTTCCTTTAAAGACAAAGGCATAACATTTAAGATGACGCCGGAGAGGATGGCTGACATGCTCCTAACCAACTGTCTATTTTGTTAGTTTTTTTGCATCGTTTGTAACTTATTTTTTTACAAATTTTGTACATAATGTTGCTGCTGCCATCTCTTATGACCGAAAATAACTTCTGGACATCAGAACAGCGATTACTCAACTCGAGCTTGACAAAGCTTTTTCCTTTAATGAGTCCGACGAGAAGGTTATACTGCTTTCCCGGGAACAGGCCCAAATCCCCTTCATTTGCGTGAAGAAAAGACAGAGAAAAAGGGGTTGGAGGTCGGGCTCCCTTCTGAGAATTCATAGGCGAGCGAGTAAACTTCCACTGCCATCCATTCTGTTGGCCAACGTGCAATCATTGGTAGATAAAATCGATGACCTACGATCAGGATTATCCTACCAACTGGAAATTAAAAACTATAACATCTTATGTTTCACCGAGTCATGGCTGAACGACGAAATGGATAATATAGAGCTGGTGTGATTTCCCATGCACCAGCAGAACGGAGAAACTACATCTGGTAAGACGAGGGGTTGGGGTCTGTGTCTATTTGTCAATTTCTTTAAAAAAATAAATTATTTCACCTTTATTTACCCGGGGAAGCGAGTTGAGGACAAGTTCTCATTTACAATTGTGACCTGGCCAAGATAAAGCAAAGTAGTGTGACACAAACAACAACACAGAGTTACACATGGAATAAACAAGCGTACAGTCAATAACACAATAGAAAAAAAGAAAGTCTATATACAGTGTGTGCAAATGGCGTGAGGAGGTAAGGCAATAAATAGGCCATAGTAGCGAAGTAATTACAGTTTAGCAAATTAACACTGGAGTGATAGATGAGCAGATGATGATGTGCAAGTAGAAATACTGGTGTGCAAAAGAGCAGAAAGTAAATAAAAACAATGGGGATGAGATAGTTAGATTGGGTGTGCTATTTACAGATGAGCTTTGTCCAGCTGCAGCGATCGGTTAGAGGCTCAGATAGCTGACAAACAGCTGGTGTGCAATGTCTTATATTAAAGAACTCTCAAGGTATTGCCCGCCTGAGGTAGAATACCTCGTGATAAGCTGTAGACCACACTACCTACCAAGAGAGTTCTCATCTATATTATTCGTAGCCGTCTACTTACATCCACAGACTGATGCTGGCACTAAGACCACACTCAAGGCCAGAAGCAAATAAGAAAATGCTCACCCAGATGCGGTGCTCCTAGTGGCCGGGGACTTTAATGCAGACAAACTTAAATCCGTTTTACCACATTTCTGTGCAAGCAGAGGAAAAAAAACTCTAGACCACATTTACTCCACACACAGAGATGTATACAAAGCTCCCCCCCACCCTCCATTTGGCAAATCGGATTCCTGCATACAAGCAAACACTGAAGCAGGAAGTACCAGCGACTCTCTCAATACGGAAGTGGTCAGATGATGCGGATGCTATGCTACAAGACTGTTATGCTAGCACAGACTGGAATACGTTCTGGGATTCATCCAACGGCATTGAGGAGTATACCACCTCAGTCATCGGCTTCATCAATAAGTGTATTAACGACATCGTCCCCACAGTGACTGCACGTACATTTCCCAACCAGAATCCATGGATTACCGGCAACATCCACATCGAGTTAAAGGCTAGAGATGCCACTTTCAAGGAGCAGGACACTAATCTGGATGGTTATAAGAAATCCCGCTATGCCCTCAGATGAACCATCAAACAAGCAACGCATCAATACAGGACTAAGATTGAATCCTACTACACCGGCTTGAAAACTATTACAGACTACAAAGGGAAACCCAGATACGAGCTGCCCGGTGACACGAGCCTAACAGATGAGCTAAATGCCTTTTATGGGTCGCTTTGAGGCAAGCAACACTGAAGCATGCACGAGAGCACCAGCTGCTCTCTCGGTAGCCGATGTGAGCAAGACAATTTAACCTCTCTAGGGTATGTGGGACGCTAGTCCCACCTGTCCAGCATCAAGTGAGATTGCAGAGCGCCAAATTCAAATACAGAAATACTCATTATAAAAATTCAGAAAAGATACAACTATTTTACATAGATTTAAAGATGAACTTCTTGTGAATCCAACCACGGTGTCAGATTTCAAAAATGCTTCACGGCGAAAGCATATCTTACGATTATTTGAGAACATAGCCAAGCAGACAAATCATTACAAACAGTAACCAGCCAAGTAGAAGAGTTACACGAGTCAGAAATACCTTTGATGATCTTCATATGGTTGCACTCAGAAGACATTCATTTATTCAATAAATGTTCATTTTGTTCGAGAAAGTCTCTTTATATTCAAAAACCTCCGTTTTGTTCTTCAGTAATCCACAGGGTCAAACGCAATCACGACAGGCACACAAAAAAATCTAAATTGTATCCGTAAAGTTCCTAGAAACATGTCAAACGATGTTTATAGTCAATCCTCAGGTTGTTTTTAGCCTAAATAATCGATCATACTTCAACCGGACAATAACTTCGTCAATATAAAAGGTTAACAAAAAAGGCACTCTCCCGGTCGCATGAAAAAGCTCTGTGACATAGCTTGGTCCACTCAGACTGCTCTTGCTCCCTCATTTTTCAGAATACAAGCCTGAAACCATTTCTAAAGACAGTTGACATCTAGTGGAAGGCATAGGAACTGCAATTTGAGTCCGAAGTCAATGGATACTGTAATGGCATTGAATATAACACTTTACAACAAAAAAATACTACTTCCTGATTGGATTTGTCTCAGGTTTTCGCCTGCCAAATCAGTTCTGTTATATTCACAGACACTATTTTAACAGTTTTGGAAACGTGTGTTTTCTATACAATTCTACAAATTATATGCATATCCTATCTTCTGGGCCTGAGTAGAAGGCAGTTTAATTTGGGCACGCTTTTCATCCAAAATTCCAAATGCTGCCCCCTACCCTAGAGAAGTTAAACAGGTCAACATTCAAGTCGCAGGGCCAGACGGATTACCAGGACATGTATTCAAAGCATGCACGACCAACTGGCAAGTGTCTTCACTGACATTTACAACCTCTACCTGACCAAGTCATGTTTCAAGCAGACTACCATACTCTCTGTGCCCAAGGAAACACATTATGATTACCACCTTGATTACCACCCAGTGCTTTGAAAGGCTGGTCATGGATGACATAAACAGCATACTCCCAGATAACCTAAACCCACTCCAATTCGCATTTCGCCCCAACAGATCCACAGATGATGCAATCCCAATCGCACTCCACTCTGCTCTTTCTCATCTGGACATAAATAAGGTCTATATGAGAATGCTATTCGTTGACTACAGCTCAGCGTTCAACACCATAGTACCAACAAAGCTCATCACTAAGCAAAGGACCCTGGGACTAAACACCTCCCTCTGCAACTGGATCCTGGACTTCTTGATGGGCCATCCCCAGGTGGTAAGGGTAGGCAACAACAAGTCTGCCATGCTGATCCTCAACACTGGGGCCCCTCGGGGGTGTGTACTTAGTCCCCTCCTACACTCTGTTCACCCACAGCTGCTCCAACAACTCCAACAACATCATTAAGTTCGCTGACGACACAAAAGTGGTAGGCCTGATCACTGGCAACGATGAGACAGCCTATAGGGAGTAGGTCAGCGACCTGACAGTGTGGTGCCCGGACAACTACCTCTCCCTCAATGTGAGCAATAGAAAGGAGCTGATCGTGGACTACAGGAAAAGGCAGGACGAACAGTCCCCCATTAACATCGATTGGGGCTGTAGTGGAGCGGGTCGAGAGTTTCAAGTTCCTAGGTGTCCACATCACCAACATACTATCATGGTCCAAACACACCAAGACAGTTTTGAAGAGAGCACGACAACACCTTTTACTCCTCAAGAGTCTTGGCATGGGTCCCCAGATCCTTAAAAAGTTGTCCAGCTGCCCCATCGAGAGCATTCTGACCAGTTGAATCACTGGCTGGTATGTCATAGGAAAGCCCAAAAAATTGTCAGAGACTCCCGTCACCCAAGTCACAGATTGTTTTCTCTGCTATCGCACGGCAAGTGGTACCGGCGCACCAAGTATAGAACCAAAAGGCTCCTGAACAGCTTCTACCCTGAACAATTAATCAAATGGCCACCAGACTATTTACATTGACAGCCCCCCCTCCATTTGTTTTGACACTGCTGCTCCTCGCTGTTTATTATCCATGCATAGTCACATCACCCCTACCTACATGTACAAATAACCTTGACTACCCTGTACCCCTGTACATTGACTCAGTACCGGTACCCCTCTCTATATAGCCTAATTTTTGTTATTTTAATGTGTTACTTTTTATAATTTTTTATTTAGTTTATTTGATAAATATGTTCTTAACTCTTCTTGAAATGTACTGTTGGTTAAGGGTTAAGCATTTCACGTAAGCTCTACACTTGTTGTATTCAGCCTGTGCGACAAATTTGTTTTGATTTGATTTGATAGCTGTAAACGTTCTGCCTGGCAGGCTGCAGACAATTTCAAAGATGTTGTTGTCTGGAAAAAGAGGTCTGTGTAAGATCTTGGAGCCTTGACTGTGATGCCCACTCTTTGGGGTCACAACACACCATATGCATCAGCGATAATGTTTGTTCTGCGTTTTCCCTGAATCCACATTAAAATGAATTATTCTTTAGATGAAGAGGCAACACATGCTGTGCAACACCTTCCGTGCCCTCATGCGCCGTGATGTTTTTGCTCTTGTACATAATCAGATGTTTTCATTAATCCACTTGACATGTTCTCTAAAGCTTACATTGTTTATCTACCTAGCTTAGGCACAACAACCATGACTCTCTTTTTCTGTCTCTCTTTCCTGGTAAACCGCATGTTCTACTTAAAAAATGATTCAGTTGGTGTCAACGTTTTGCAAAAGTACACAGCTAAACAAGCCTCAGAACACAATAACATACATACCGCCATTTGGATTTAAATTGAAATCCTCAACATGAATAGATGAGCGGAACCAAAAACGGTTATCCTCTATTCTTCAACCACCATTTAGAGAAGTTTCCCTGGCAGCTCTTGTTCTCTCAGTGTCTTGGCTGTCGCCGGGCAGGACTCATCAGTGGCTCTGGATCTGGTGAGTGTTTTGAGTTATTGACGTGAGTGGGAAACTATGAAGCTCACTTTGTGACAGCTCTGAGCTTTTGAATAAAACATTTAATTGGCCTGATGAATGAGTGCAGCTTGACCCAGTGGCATCATATGTCACTGTCCAGGGTGATGAGAGACAAGCCCAACCTGCCTACCTGCTACCCAGCTCAGCCTACCAGCCACCACAGACTGCTACTTGGGAGAAACATGGCTCCGCCTGCCTGCCACATGCAGGATCCTATGAGGTGGAAGATGGCTTGGGACCTCTATTTAATTACTGAGGTTGTAGCTATAGGATCAGATCTGGTACCAAGCCAGCGATAAATCACATGATGATTATAATGATGACAGTTTAGTTACTATTGTGTGTGTGCATAACAATTTGTTTGCATACAGCAGATATGGCATGTTGCATCTGTTGTTTGATGATTGTTGGCCTCGAAGTTGAATGTCAGATTTCCACTCTGATAAAGGTAGAACATTAGCATGGAGTTTGACTGAGGCCACCGACTGTCTGTAGGACTAAAATAAAAACTAAAACAACAACAGCAAAGGAGGCTGCAGCATCAGTAGCATCAATCAGTGTAATGGAACAAAATGCTCCCTGTCATTATGCACCCAGGAAGTGGGAAGTGTAATTAGACCAATGAAATTAGGCGAATGGCACTTCTACACCTGCTCTTCAACTGGGAAATATATTTATTTTAGGCAAGTATATTCTTAATTTACAGTAGCATTCTGGATTTGTTTTTCTTCCTCTGTTTTATAGGCGTTGGTTTCCATTTGTTTGATAAAATAATTTGATATATAAGTACTCCGCTTCATTTGGTCACCAGGAATCCATCAAAGGTTTTGCTGTTCCAGGAAAAGCAAACGATAATGTTAAACCTATTTGCACCGAACATATTGGACTTGAAGTGCTTTATCTATACCACGTGCTAATTTACAATTGGAAAAGGAAACAGGATATGCCTGGAAACAGGATAGTCTTTTAACATGAATGGTCTGAGTTATAATTATGATGTCAGTTTAAAACTTTTGAGGGCTGAGATCTCGCTAACAGGATCAATATGACAACAGCCAGTGAAAGTGCAGGGCACCAAATTCAAAACAACAGAAGTCCCAAAATTAAAATTTCTCAAACATAAAAGTATTTCACACCATTTTAAAGCTACACTTCTTGTTAATCCCAAAACAGTGTCCAATTTCAAATAAGCTTTACGGCGAAAGTACCACAAACGATTATGTTAGGTCAGAGCCAAGTCACAGAAAAACATAGCCATTTTTCCAGCCAAAGAGAGGAGTCACAAAATTCAGAAATAGAGATTAAATTAATCACTAACCGTCGATGTTATTCATCAGATGACACTCATAGGACTTCATGTAACACAATACATGTATGTTTTGTTCGATAAAGTTCATATTTATATCAAGAAATCTCAGTATACATTGACGCGTTATGTTCAGTAGTTCCAAAAACATCTGGTGATTTTGCAGAGAGCCACATCAATTTACTGAAATACTCATAATAAATGTTGATGAAAATACAAGTGTTATGCATGGAACTTTAGATACACTTCTCCTTAACCTCTAGCATTGAGCAATCCCGTATCCGGGAGCGTAATCATAGCCTCAAGCTCATTACCATAATGCAACGTTTCCTATTCATGAAAATCGCAAATGAAATGAAATAAATATATTGAAACACAAGCTTAGCCTTTTGTTAACAACACTGTCATCTCAGATTTTCAAAATATGCTTTAACCAAAGCTACACAAGCATTTGTGTAAGAGTATTGATAGCCTAGCATAGCATTAAGCCTAGCATTCAGCAGGCAACATTTTCCCAAAAACAAGAAAAGCATTCAAATAAAATAATTTACCTTTGAACTTCGGATGTTTTCAATGACGAGACTCTCAGTTAGATAGCAAATGTTAATTTTTTCCAAAAAGATTATTTGTGTAAGAGAAATAGCTCCGTTTTGTTCATCACGTTTGACTAAGAAAAGAAACGAAAATGCAGTCACTTACAACGCAGAACTTTTTTCCAAATTAGCTCCATAATATCGATAGAAACGGCAAACGTTGTTTAGAATCAATCCTCAAGGTGTTTTTCACAATTCTATTCGATGAAAAATCATTCCTGGCAGTCGGTTTCTCATCAGAGCCAAACGGGAAAATACTGCAGCTGGAGACTACGCAATAATTGCGACGGAGGACACCAAGCGACCACCTGGTAAATGTAGTCTCTTATGGTAAATCTTCCAATGATATGCCTACAAATACGTCACAATGCTGCAGACACCTTGGGGAAAACGTGGAAAAGGTAAGCTGACTACTAGCTCCTCCACAGCCATATAAGGAGTCATTGCCATGAGGCGGTTTAAAAAATGCGGCACTTCCTGATTGTATTTTTATCTGTTTTTTTCTGAAACATCAGTTCTGTGGCACTCACAGACAATATCTTTGCAGTTTTGGAAACGTCAGAGTGTTTTCTTTCCAAAGCTGTCAATTATATGCATAGTCGAGCATCTTTTCGTGACAAAATATCTTGTTTAAAACGGGAACGTTTTTCATCCAAAAATTAAAAGAGCGCCCCCTATATCGAAGAAGTTAATGCAACCGCTGTGTCAGATTTCAAAAAAGCTTTACGGAAAGAGACCAAAACAAGCCAAACAGATATCCTCCATGATGTGTAGTCAGAAGAAGTCAGAAATAACATTATAAATATTCACTTACCTTTGATGATCTTCCTCAGAATGCACTCCCAGGAATCCCATTTCCACAATAAATGTTTGTTTTGTTCGATAATGTCCATCATTTGTCCAAATAGCTACTTTTGTTAGTGCATTTTGTAAACAAATCCAAACTCACGCAGCGCGTTCACTAGGAGCAGACGAAATGTCAAAAAGTTACAGTCCGTAGAAACATGTCAAACAATGTATAGAATCAATCTTTAGGATGTTTTTGACATAATTCTTCAATAATGTTCCAACCGGAGAGTTCCTTTGTCTGTAGAAAAGCAATGGAACGCGAGCTACCTCTCACGTGAACGAGCATCACGAGCTTGTGGTACTCTGCCAGACTACTGCCCCAAAGAGCCCTTATGAGCGCCTCCTTTACAGTAGAAGCATCAAACAAGGTTCTGAAGACTGTTGACATCTAGTGGAAGCCTTGGGCAATGCAAAATTACCAATATCCCACTGTAACTTCAATAGGGAATAAGTTGAAAAACAACCAACCTCAGATATCCCACTTCCTGGTTGGATGTTTTCTCAGGTTTTTGCCTGCCATATGAGTCCTGTTATACTCACAGACATCATTCAAACAGTTTTAGAAACTTCAGAGTGTTTTACATCCAAATATACTCATAATATGCATAGCATCTGGGACTGAGTAGCAGGCTGTTTACTCTGGGCACCTTATTCATCCAAGCTACTCAATATTGCCCCAGCCATAAGAAGTTGAAGCTATGTCAGCCTATCTAGAGTATCACGCTTTATTGCTCACAGGTACGCTCTTCCCTATTATTATCCTGCCATGACTCAAGCCCACTGTCACTTTACTTTCTCCTTTGTGATAAGTAGACTGATATGTTCTCTATCTCTCTTTTCTTTCTCGTTTTATGTTCTTCTTCACAGTTGTACGCATCCCTGGACTTTGGGAGAAAATGGCAGCTGGTTCATGAGCATGTGAACAGGTTCTACTGGTGAGTCATACGCTTGTCTTCTTTCTTTCTTTCTTTGTTCTCATCATCCTTCTCTTCCTCTCGTCCTCTCTGTTGTCCTGTTCTTTTCCTTTGTCTACTCAGACTCTCATCACAAACTGTTTTGGAGCATCACTAGCAGTGTGTGGAACACGTTGTTTACTTTCTGCAACGAAAGAGACCGTGAAGGATATTGATAATATGGCAACAGTTTTACGGGCGCCCAACCAACTGTGCTATTATGTGGGGTTTTTTGCGTTATTTGTAACTTATTTTGTATATAATGTTTCTGCAAACGTCTCTTACGGCAAAAAAATAGCTTCTGGATATCAGGACAGCGATAACTCACCTTGGATTAGACAAAGATTTTTTCTTCAACAAACAAGACGCAGCAGACATTCTCCAAACACCCGGCAGGGCCGACCTCCACGTTATTTGCAAGAGGAAGCGACGCAGGTACAGAGGACAAAGAGCCAGATGCCTGGTCAGGACCCAAAAAAGGCGAGTGGGAAAGCTGCCATTACCGTCAATACTACTCGCCAACGTGCAATAACTTCTTATGGACAGGTGGGGCAGTAGCGTCCCATCTGGCCAACTTCCGGGGAAATTGCAGAGCGCGAATTTCAAATCACAGAAATATGAAAAATGAAAATACAAGTATTATAAATCAAAATAAAGCTTAACTTCTTGTTAATCCAGCCGCTGTCAGATTTCAAAAAGGTTTTACGGTGAAAGCACAACATTCTGAGGACAGTGCCCCGCATACAAAAACATGAAAAACATTTTTCAACCAGGCAGGTGCGACACGAAAGTCAGAAATAGCGATATAATAAATGCCTTACCTTTGAAGATCTTCTTCTGTTGGCACTCCAAAAGGTCCCAGTTACATCACAAATGGTCATTTTGTTCGATAACGTCCTTCTTTATATCCACAAAAACTCAATTTAGCTGGCGTTCTTCATTCAATAATCCACCTGTTTCCCTCCTTCAAAATGCATAGAAAATGAATCCCAAACGTTACCAATAAACTTATCCAAACAAGTCAAACAACATGTATAATCAAACCTCAGGTAATCTAATATGTAAATAAACTATACAATTTAAGACGGAAAATAGTATGTTCATCACCGGTATGGAAACGCTACAGCCAAAATGGGAGCCACTTAGAAAAACTACAGGGGGTGCTGAAGATGGTGACGAGTGCAGACGAGAGGTCAGCTTGCTCCGAGTAACCTTAACTTTCATCCCTCTCAAACGTATTTAAATGTAACGGAACTTGGCTTATAGTAAACACAATAGAGAACAGCGCTTAGTTGACCTCTAATTTGATCTGAAACTTTGAGAAATGGAAGACAAACATTTGTGAAAGAGCAAAGGGAGACGAAGGCAGTTGCTAGCTGAGTGCTCATACATTGGAGAAAAACCGCCACCTGACTCCTCGGGAGAAGAAATGGAGGATTCTGGACATTCGGTTGATTCTGAAAATCCAGTCAAAGAATTGTCTTTGCATGAACTACAGGTCAACTTAATCGATGCTGTTTCTGCAAAGATAAATGAAAGAGCCAATGGTCTGGAGAAAATGTATAAAAAACAGTTGACCTCGAGACCTCTCTGAATCATGCATACAAGAGTATCGAAGAGCTTAAACTTGCAAAACTGCTACTTCTGAGAAATGCACTGCACAGGAGAAGACCATCGCAGACATGCAAGAGCGCTTATCGGAAGCAGAACGATACCGGAGAAGTTGGGGGCTACAGCTTTACGGTGTCCCCGAGGACCAGGATGAGAATGTGAAGCACTTAGTAAGAGACATCTGTAACCGTGTGGCACCGGACTTCCCCGATGGATATATGGATATGGCTGTGGATGTCACTTATCGTATTAGGAAGAAACAAGAGGCCATCGTCAGCCGCTCGATCATCATCCAGTTTGCTTTTCGCACAGCGACCGACGGAAAAGAAATACGAACGGGGTGATTTGTTCTATCGGTAGGTTTACGAGGTAGCTCCTTCCCCCAATGCAAACTGAGCGTTCTAGTTTTGAATTATGGTGTTAGTTAAGACTTCTGTTAATACATATTAGAAGCAACTTTTTATAGAGAGGATAGAGTTGAGATTGCATAGGATTTTTCTATTCTATAGATATGGACTTGAAGTTTATGTCAATCAATGAAAGGGGAATACGAAACCTGTTGAAGAGAAAAGCTTTTTTTTGTAAGGACTGCAACACAGATCTTGTATATGTTCAAGAAACACATTCATGCAAAGAGGACTATAATTGTTGGAGAAATCAGTGGGGCAATGTCATTTTTTTGGCCCACGGGACTAATCATTCAGGTGGGGTTGCAATTTTAGCACACAATTTCAAAGGGACATTTTTGTTTACTCCAATGGACATTGGCTAGTAACGGCCATCAACCACATGGACAGATTATTTGTGTTGTGTAATGTATATGGAAACAGTTCTAGTCCTCCAAATAACTTCTAGAGGATATTGAAGAAATTCTTAAAAGTCTTCTGAGAAAATATCCATCCAGTCAGATTATAGTTGGTGGAGATTTTCATATGGTTTATTCGTATGAGACTGATAGATTGCCCCATAGGCCTAACATTGGTGTGAAAAATTTGGTGAATTTCTGCCAAAGCCTGGAATTAACCTCGCTAGGGTACGTGGGACACTAGCGTCCCATCTGGCCAACATCCAGTGAGATTGCAATGCGCCAAATTCAAATACAGACATGCTCATTATAAAAATTCTGAAAACAAAACATATTTTACATAGGTTTAAAGATTAACTTCTTGTTAAACCAACCACAGTGTCATATTTATAAAATGCTTTTTGGCGAAAGCATAGCTAGCCAGAACATACCTAGCCCAGAACATAGCCCAGTTGACAAATTATTACAAACAGTAACCAGCCAAACAGAAGCGTTACAAAACAACTCAGAAATAGAGATATAATGAATCCCTTACCTTTGATGATCTTCATATGGTGGTAATCAGAAGACATTCATTTACTCAATAAATGTTCCTTTTGTTCGATGAAGTCTCTTTATATCCAAAAACTTCAGTTTTGTTAGCGTGTTTTCTTCAGTAATCCACAGGCTCAAACGCAGTCAAAACAATCAGACAAAAAAATCCTAATTGTATCCGTAACGTTCATAGAAACATGTCAAACAATGTTCATATTCAATCCTCAGGTTGTTTTTTAGCCTAAATGATCTATAATATTTCAACCGGACAATAACGTCGTCAATATAAAAGGTAAACAAGAAATGCACTTGCTCATGAAAAAGCTCTCCGACACGGTAGGGTCCACTCGTTCAGACTGGTCTTACTCCCTCATTTATAATAATACAAATCTGAAACGATTTCTAAAGACTGTTGACATCTAGTGGAAGGCATAGGTACTGCAAATTGAGTCCCAAGTCAATGGATACTGTCATGGCATTGAATAGAAAACTACAAACAAACAAAAACTACTTCCTGAATGGATTTCTCTCAGGTTTTCGCCTGCTAAATCAGTTTTGTTATACTCACAGACACTGTTTTAACCGTTTTGGAAACTTTTGAGTGTTTTCTATCCAAATCTACCAGTTATATGCATATCATATCTTCTGGGCCCGAGTAGCAGGCCATTTCATTTGGGCATGCTTTTCATCCAAAATTCTGAATGCTGCCCCCTACCCTAGATAAGTTAATTGACATATGGATAGTTAAAAATCCTGGAGAGATACAATGCACATGGAGTAATAGAGATCGTTCTTTACAATCAAGAATTGATTTGTGGGTGATAACCTCTAGTCTTGAGCCCAACAGTGTAGAGATAAAAATACTGCATGCAGTCCTGACGGATCATAAAGTCATATGGTTGACTGTAAGAATGTGCAGTAATGATGGTAAGATATTCTCTGGTGGTTATTGAAAATTAAATAACTCATTGTTATTGCATGATGATTTAAAAAATGTGATTACGAATCTAATTTCTGTTTACTGGAGTTTAGCTATATCTAATGCAGAATATGGGAAATATTGGGAACTGCTGAAATGTAAAATCCGCTCAGCCTGTATTACTTATGGAAAACGGCTTGCTATAAGAAGGAAATGTGAGATAGCTGAACTCTCTAAGACAATTGCCGATATCACAGAGATTGAGCATGTTGATCTTAATGAGAAATCTAAATTGAATGATTTACAGAATCAACTAGATACATTGTATGAAGAAAAGGTTAGAGGATCTTTCATAAGATCCAGAAAACAATGGCTTGAAAAAGGCGAAAAGAACAGTAGATACTTTTTCAATTTGGAAAGATGAGAGGAGAACTCAACACACTTTGGAAATTTAAGATGAATGGGTTACCACTGAGGATAGAGAGTTGTTATCAGACTTTACCACTAAGTTTTATGAGAATCTTTACTCCTTAGATGACTATTTGAGTGACTCTAAGGATCTCCTTGATTCTATAGAGAGTTAATTCTGTTATTGAAAATTTCAATCAGTCTTGTTGTCAATATTTATCCGTTATGGACATCCAGTACGGGGTTGCTCAGTTAAAAAAAAAAAAATCTCCAGGTTGTGATGGATTAACCTCTGAATTTTACAAAACCTTCTCTGAAGAAATAGCACCCTTTTTACTTGAAACCTTTAAGGAGGCTATAAAGAAGGGAGAACTACCTGCCTCTCTGATTGCAAGGGGTTGTTACTCTTATACCTAAACCACACAAGGATTTCTTAAATATTGTTAATTGGTGTCCAATCACACTCCTAAATAACGACTAAAATATGATAGCCTTAATCATTGCAAAAACGTTAAAGTCTTGCTTGAATGATCTTATTGATGAATGTCAATCAGGGTTTATCAAAGTGCGCCATATATCTAATAATCTGAGGTTGGTGTTAGACTTGGTTGAGTATTGTGATCTATTGGATGACTTCCCTGTCATCCTATTTTAGTTTATTTTAGAAAGCATTTGATACAGTAAGTCACAATTTTATCTTTGATTGTCTTAAGCATTTGAAATGTTGTCATTTTTTTGTTGATGCTATTAGAACTCTGTATAATGGTGGCAATAGCGGTATCAAACTCTGTCATGGAACAGCCTCAAGGTTTAACATTTACAAAGGAATACGACAAGGTTGTCCAATTTCACCTTTTTTTTTATTTTTGTTAGGATCTCAAATTTTATGCTCATTAGTTCATAAAAGTCCATTTGAAGGCATTACATTCCAGGCCAGAGAGATCAAGATATCCCAACTGATGAATGACACTTCCCTTTCTTTTGAAAAATGTGTCACAAGCTAGATTAGCATTGGATATGGTGAAGCAGTTCTCCAAAATCTCAGGTTTGGCATTAAATCTTTCGATCGCATGTGACAAACTTTGATTTGATTTGAATAACTAGCGTTGCTGGTGGGAAATTCTGTGTACCATTCTGCTCATTTCCACTGTTGATATGATTGGACTGTGATAAATCTACATCCACAGTGTCACCATTTCACATTCTGCCTCTCACATGTCACATACATACTGTACATTCATAAAATAGGAAGATACTGTATAATTTGTCACCTCTCATCCAATCACATCGGACAACCCCCATTCCGAGGAAGTACACACTCATCACAAATGTAGCTCTGAATTTATTCTGCCTCATTGTTTCATTCCTAGAGATGTAGGAGATGCTCTGTGTGTGTGTGTGTGTGTGTGTGTGTGTGTGTGTGTGTGTGTGTGTGTGTGTGTGTGTGTGTGTGTGTGTGTGTGTGTGTGTGTGTGTGTGTGTGTGTGTGTGTGTGTGTGTGCGTGCGTGCGTGCGTGCGTGCGTGCGTGTGTGTGTGTGTGCGTGCGTGCGTGCGTGCGTGCGTGCGTGTGTGTGTGTGTCACAGTTTGGATCACCACTTTATTTTCAGAACTTGAAATGTCAGCATAAATGTAGAGAGGATTATTTATTCAAGCTTTTATTCACATTCCTCTTGGGTCAGACATTTACATACACTCAATTACTATTTGGTAGCTTTGCCTTGAAATTGTTTAACTTGGGTCAAACGTTTCGGGTAGCCTTCCACAAGCTTCCCACAATAAGTTGGGTGAATTTTGAACCATTCCTTCTGACAGAGCTGGTGTAACTGAGTCAGGTTTGCAGGCCTCCTTGCTCGCACACGCTTTTTCAGTTCTGACCACACATTTTCTATAGGATAGAGGTCAGGGCTTTGTGATGTCCACTCCAACACCTTTACTTTATTGTCCTCAAGCCATTTTGCCACAACTTTGGAAGTATGCTTGGGGTCTGTGTCCATTTGGAAGACCCATTTGGAAGACCCATTTGTGACCAAGCTTTATCTTCCCAACTGATGTCTTGAGATGTTGCTTCAATATATCCACATACTTTTCCATCCTCATGACGCCATCTATTTTGTGAAGTACACCAGTCCCTCCTTCAGCAAAGCACCCCCACAACGTGATGCTGCCACCCCTGTGCTTCATGGGTGGGATGGTGTTCTTCCGCTTGCAAGCCTCCCCCTTTTTCCTCCAAACATAATGATGGTCATTATGGCCAAACAGTTCTATTTTTGTTTCATCAGACCAGAGGACATTTCTCCAAAAAGTACGATCTTTGTCCCCATGTGCAGTTGCAAACCGTAGTCTGGCTTATTTTATGGCAGTTTTGGATAGGTGGCTTTTCCTCGCTGAGCGGCCTTTTAGGTTACGTCGATATAGTACTCATTTTACTGTGGATATAGATACTTTTGTACCTGTTTCCTCCAGCATCTTCACAAGGTCCTTTGCTGTTGTTCAGGGATTGATTTGCAGTTTTCGCACCAAAGTATGTTCATCTCTAGGAGACAGAACGCGTCTCCTTTCTGAGCTGTATGACGGCTGCGTGGTCCCATGGTGTTTATACTTGCGTACGATTGTTTGTACAGATGAATGTGGTACCTTCAGGCGTTTGAAAATTACTCCCAAGGATGAACCAGACTTGTGGAGGTCTACAAAAAAAAATGCTGAGGTCTTGGCTGTTTTTTTTATTTTTCAATGATGTCAAGCAAAGAGGCATTGAATTTGAAGTTAGGCCTTGAATTACATCCACAAGTACACCTCCAATTGACTCAAATTATGTCAATTAGCCTATCAGAAGCTTCTAAAGCCATTACATACTTTTCTGGAATTTTCCATGATGTTTAAAGGCACAGTCAAATTAGTGTATGTAAACTTCTGACCCACTGGAATTGTGATACAGTGAATTATAATAGAAATAATCTGTCTGTAAACAACTGTTGGAAAAATGACTTGTGTAATGTGCAAAGTAGATGTCCTAACCGACTTGCCAAAACTATAGTTTGTTAACAAGACATTTGTGGAGTGGTTGAAAAACAAGTTTTACTGACTCCAACCTAAGTGTATGTAAACTTCTGATTTCAACTGTATTTATATATTTTTTAATCTGTCCAAGTTAGTCCACTATACCCATTCAAATGATATAATACAGTGATATACAGTACAGTGATTCTAACTTTAATTATGTGGCACAGCCTTGCCGGTGTACAGTGCCAGACAAAATAAATACCATATGTAGGTTGTTGCGCATATACACTTTTGTGACAGATACCACTTTTTGGTAGAATAACAAACCCACAATGTCTGGTTGTTGCTGAGGGTAATTTGACATTTTGTGACACAGCTCTGGGGAGAACGTCCTCACATGGAAAGGCATTGCTATTTTATTGACATCATTGTTGAGACAACGCTGAAATGAGACGTCTATATCTGGAGTGGAATACCTCTGCTGAGACACATCTCCCTTTGTTTATTGTCTTCTTCCCTCCTCTTCCTCCCTCCTCCGCGCCGCTTCTACCCTTCTCGTCTCCCCTGCTCCTCTTCCCTTCTTCTCATTACTTTACCCCTCCTTCCCCCTCCCTCTCTTCATCCTTCCTTCTCTCCTCGACTTCTTTAATCCAGGTCTGTAACGGGTCTAGACAAGGAGTCAGATCTGGTTCACATGGAGGCACACACCCCCAATGGACGTGAGTAGCACTACACACACACACAGACACACCTCTATTTTTCTCTCTGTCACACACTACAGAGAAATGCCCCCACATTCACAGTCCAACTATCAGCCCTCTAACGATAGAAGAGAGCGAGAGTCTGTCAAGTAATAAATTCCACCCTGGGTTTAGAGTTGTGTCCCAGGGGAGAGACGGTGGATTTCCCCACTGATAAATGCAGTGCACGATACTTGATTATGGGAGTGTCAGCTCCATAACTCGCCATGGCAAAGGTCATCCATAGGTGATATTGTGAGATTGTTTATTCTAGCTATCTCCTGCTGCTGTTGTTAGAGCCCCGGGATCAGAGACAGTTTAGTTTTCTGTACACAGAGAATGATCATAGTTGATCATGTTGAATAGTGACAAACCTACAACTTTACATACTGTATTGAATGAAACAATCACCATTATAGAATGGAAACCACAACATACTGGTCAAATTACAATTATATAAATAAACAGTCAGTACACTGTCACAAGAGTAATGGTATCTCCTCTATTGCATGTCAATCACAAACCATACACAATTTCCCCTCAAGTTCAATTCATACAGACACATAGCCACGGTTTCCAGGCATCCTCACGTTCCCGAGAACAGGGGGCCTGATCCTGTGGTGGAAATTCTAACCGAAAGGAGAGAGACTGTATTCCTCAAAACAACCTTACAATAAGATTTACAACAATGGAGTAGTTCAATATGCACTTCAACAGTTGTTGCAGTTGAGGCCCAATGAACAGTGTCCGGTCCCAGATTTTATACAGAGGTACATCCTTTTTGTACACATGGCAGTCAGCAGATAGTGTGTTAAAGGCAATTAGATGTCTGTGCAGATTTAGATAGCACAAGGTTGATATCCCGAGGGCTCAACCGTCTAACTGCATTCACAACAACAAATGTTGTAATGTGCTCCTTTCTGCAAATTTCTGTGCATGTGACTTCCTGTAGATAGTAAAGCCACAGGGTGTCACATGCTGTGGTCCCACCCAAACGGATTTTAGCCAGACGTCCAGTCTTATGACTAAGTCACACAAAGACAGTTTGTATCAGGTTAGAAAAAACACTAGCATATAAAAATAGACTATTCTTAAGCAGTAAAACATGGGATAGCATGACTAATTTGGTCATTTTCCACAATAATCCACAGCTGGATGAATCCAGATATCCAGTAATCTCTATCTCCTCATCTTGCAGGTATACAGTATGTAACATGCCGGGCTCTAACATGCTCAGAGCCCAACAGAAACTACCCCTTCCCTGGATACATCGACATCAGCTCACTGGTGGTCCAAGATGACTATATGTTTATTCAGGTAATGATCTGTCTGAGGAGAATATAATGTACCATATTGTATGTTGACCATGATGCATTGCATTGCATTATCCGTAGAGCTCCGAGACTGGATTGTGTCGAGGCACAGGTCTGGGGAAAAGTACCAAAACATTTCTGCAGCCTTGAAGATCCCCAAGAACACGGTGACTGACCTCCATCATCCTTAAATGGAAGAAGTTTGGAACCACCAAGAGCGGGCCGCCCGGCCAAACTGAGCAATTGGGGCCGAAGGGCCTTGGTGAGGGATGTGACCAAGAACCCGGTGGTCACTCTGATAGAGCTCCAGTGTTCCTCTGTGGAGACGGGAGAACCTTACAGAAGGACAACCATTTCTGCAGCACTCCACCCATCGGGCCAGGCGGAAGCCACTCCTCAGTAAAAGGCACATGACAGCCCGCTTTGAGTTTGCCAAAATACACCTAAAGGACTCTGTGACCATGAGAAACAAGATTATCTGGTCTGATGAAACCAAGATTGAACTATTTGGCCTGAATGCCAAGCGCCACGTCTGGAGGAAACCTGGCATCATCCGTACAGTGAAGCATGGTGGCGGCAGCATCATGCTGTGGGGATGTTTTTCAGTGGCAGGTACTGGGAGAATAGTCAGGATCGAGGGAAAGATAAACAGAGGAAAGTACAGAGATGAAAACCTGCTCCAGAGCCTCAGACTGGATTCACCTCCAACAGGACAAGACCTTAAGCACACAGCCAAGACAACGCAGGAGTGGCTTCGGGACGTCTCTGAATGTCCTTGAGTGGCCCAGCCAGAACCCGAACTTGAACCTGATCTAACATCTCTGGAGAGACCTGAAAATAGCTATGCTCCCCATCCAACCTAATAGAGCTTGAGAGGATCTGCAGAGAAGACTGTGATAAACTCCCCAAATACAGGTGTGCCAAGCTTGTAGCGTCCTACCCAACAAGACTCTAATCTGTAATCACTGCCAATGGTTCTTCATCAAAGAACTGAGTATAGGCTCTGAATACTTATGTAAATGTGATATTTCAGTTGTTGTTTTTTATACATTTGCAAAAATGACTAAAACAAGTTTTTACTTCATCATTATGGGATATTGTATGTAGATTGATGAGGGGAAAGAAACTAATAAATCAATTTTAGAATAAGGCTGTAACATAAAAGATTTTGGGAAAAGTCAAGGGGTCTGTATACTTTCCAATACTTTGTCATTTTGACCTCCGAACCTTGACCAGTTGTTACGCTGCATGGATATTTTATTTCTAACCACACATTCTGTTTAAAGAAAAGGCACCTCGCGTGACATATGTAAAATATGCAAACCTTTTTTTGAACCTTCATTTAAGAGTCTACATTTGCACACTATTCTGATTCAGATGTGAAACCTAGGGAGTTTTATATTCTTCCATACCAGTCCCCCTGTATGTCATATTAATCATAATTTATGCAAGAGACAGACATCTGGTAATGTGCTGAATTCTAAGCAATGCTGGTGCAATTTTTGGGTCATGTTTTAAGTCCCCTCCCACCGCCTGAATATGATTTACTTTGACATTGTGCAAATGAGGATGCATGAATTTAAAAGTAAACAGTTAAATAAGAATAATTATCCTGACAATCCAGTCCATTATAAATAACTTTTCCATCCAAATTGAACTCCAAAGGCCTACCTTGCTGTTTGAAGTATATGAAGGGGAGAGTTTTGGATGTATTTCTATTAGAACATGAATTAGGGCCAGAAGGTTTTCCAGATCAGGTCACATGGTCAGGGAAAATTCCTGGTCCTAACTATTTCAATTAGAGCCAAAACATTTCCCTTGAGGAAGTGGCTTGACCAGGAAAACTCTAGGTGCTTTTATTCTTTGTCAGCGGTTCAGGAAGAACTCCCAGCCCTAAACCTGATGCCTTGGAAAAACTCTTCCATCTAGTTATAGCCTAAGCAGGGCCAAGACTTCTTCAAATTCAAGTCAAATTTTCTGGAAAAATACAGGTTCTACACATGATTGGCTTCATTCTGCCAGAATAATGGAAATTGAGATTTCTGGTTTCTTGCCGTGCTTGAGGCATCACTACAGACCGGGTTCGATCTCGGGCTGTGTCACAGCCGGCTGTGTCCAATGGAGCCATGAGTCGGATTTCCTTGCCCTGTCGCGCTCTAGCAACTCTTGTGGTGGGCCAGGCGCTTGCACGCTGACTTCAGTCGCCAGTTGTAAGGTGTTTCCTCGGACAATTTGGTGTGGCTGGCTTCCGGATAAAGCGTGCAGTGTGTCAAGAAGCAGTGCGCCTTGGCAGGGTCATGTTGTTTCGGAGGACGCATGATTCTTGACCTTCGCATCTCCTGAGTCCGTATGGGAGTTGCAGCGATGGGACAAGACTGTAACTACCAAAAGGAGACCTCGAAATTGGGTAGAAAAAGGGGTAAAAAAATAACAACAAAAATAAATTCTGTGGTCTAAGAGATCCCTCAACTATGTTTGACCACACTCATACGTCTCCCTAATTAAATCCACAAACGCTCAACCTATACCTCATACCGCATCTTCAATTCAGGGAACCTACAAAGTTTTCTCGCGTTGCATCACAACCGAACGAATTCTATGAAAGTGGGTAATGAAAAATCAATCATCCCAATATCTCTTTCAGTTCCCTCTCATTGAAGTGCACTTAGAAGCACACTAAGAGGCCTAATTAGTTCTATCATATGATAATGATCCCTTTTCACCTCCCCCCTTTCCAAACCAGAAAGCCAGCAGCTTGTTTTGTGGATTAATTATCAATTAATGGAATTGCGAAAGAGGAAGTACATTAAATAAATTGCTCCCTAGTGCTGGCGCTAGGACAATCACACTTTTGTTGACGGAAAGTGTTCTCCTGTCCTGAGAGTCTCTGAAGCCTGTGCTCTAATTACAGGTTTCTAAAATGTTCTTCCCCGCTGGCGGTGTTTGTACTGCATAGGCTAACAGCAGCTAACAGCTCGACTGTTTGCTTGCTGAGGCGCTGGTATCATTAAGGACGACTTTCCTAAGACAGGCCACTGAGCATTGCTTTGGAGAGAGTAATGAGGCTATTGATTGTCACTACGAGATATTTACCCAAGTCTACCTTCCACACCACAAAGGGCATCGACAACAGGAGAGGACGTGAGAGGAGCAGTTTCCTCTGTATGCTAGCCAGGAGATCTTATTGTTATTTTCTCAATTTAAACGTCTGGAAATAGACATTGAACTGTCTTATGTGTCAATGTTCCTCTCTGACAATGAAGTATATGTCTTTACATCATAAACAATGTCATGCATGTTCACTTGGGTGAAGGTTGCAACATGAGTAATGATTGATACATTTATGAAGTTTTTAGATGAATCCAAGTAGTTAGTTCACGTGATGTGTCCTGTAGCGCGGACACATTTTACAATTGACAACAAAGGGAAAACTCAGTGTCTTGGCTCAATGTGTTCCAGGTTACTACAGCAGGACAGGCCAGCTACTATGTGTCCTACCAGAGGGATCCATTCCTCAAAATCAAACTGCCCAAATATTCTCTGCCTAAGGTAAGCCACATTCATTTTACAGTGATAAACACATGCCTACAGTGATACATACAGTAGAACAATTATTCAGATTGAATACTTTTTTTTCTCTTTCTTACTTTTTAACTGTGCATTGTTGAGAAGGGCTCGTAAGTAAGCATTTCACAATAAAGGCTACACCTGCGGTATACATAGAATGGCACAAATAAAATGTGATTTGAAGTAACCAACAATTTCCCCCTTTGTTTTCTCCTTTCAACAAAAGGACTTAGCTCTAGAAATATCTGTAGCAGCGCTACACAATGGTGTGTAGTCTCATAGTGTGCAGTCTCACTCTTCTATTGCAGCTGTTAAAATACACTATATGTTGTGTAGAGAACATTGGCAGCTATAGTGTTAAACATTCAATATGCACACAGGACTTGATCTTGTGACGCCCAACACGTACTTGGCAGCTTGTTACAACCCCAACCCATAAGATCCATCATCTCTTAATGAATCCTCGAACCTCTCCAACCCCTCCATCCTCTGTCACCAGGACCTCCACATCGTCAGCACAGACGAGCACCAGGTCTTCGCGGCGGTGCAGGAGTGGAACCAGAACGACACGTACAACCTGTACCTCTCCGACACCCAGGGCATCCTCTTCACCCTGGCCATGGAGAACGTCAAGACCACCCGCGGCCTGGGGGGAAACCAGATGCTGGACCTGTATGAGGTAAGTGTCCACAGTGTGTTTGTGTGTGTGTGTGTGTGTGTCTGGAGAGGGGGTGTGCGCACACAACCGGACTGGTAGTAGCCTTGTTAATAGGTCCCTATGTCATTAACATTCATTGCGGCTCGTCCCCCCCCTTTTTTCCCTTCTTTCTCAGAATGAATCTCCAGTTTATCACCCAGACACTGGCAGGTGTGATGGAGGGAGGTAGAGGAGTGAGATATGGGTCTGATCTTCAGAGTCAGAAGTCATGAACAATGTTATTACTACTGCTGCTGCTCCTTCTAACATGTGTGTTAATGGTTTACAAAAAGAGAGTTAGTATATTAAAATGGATGGTCATACCCGAGCGGGTAAAACTGGTTGAAGTTACGACAATCCAGTTTTCCATTCAGTATGATGTTGTGTTAACTAGTTTAACCCTTTGGGTATTTATGAATGTGCTAATCACAAACTGTTATAAACTGAAGTTATGTTGTATGTATCGCTGTAAAGTTTCACTTTCCTCTTCTTTTTTCTGAAGAGGCAGACTACTGCTCTGGGTTCCTCTGAAAAAGACTAGATATAACTCTGACCAAAGTACTTTGAAGGAGTCCCAAGTATTGTTTAAACAAACCCTGGAGTGTTGGGCTTCAGAAGGCCAATGGCCTCAAAGACTAAGAGAGAAATCATTCACTAAGTACTTTGAGCTCAACAGGGAACAGAGAGACTAAGTGAAAGCAACAGGCTTTTACTCTTTTGCCTGGATTGTCAAATAATGAATTGCATTTCGTCAGTATTCTCTCACTTTCTCTTTCTCAGTCTTTCTCTCTCACAAATACATTATATTATTCACTGGAATAAAACCCTTCCCCCCCACTTTAGACTAATGGGAGTAACTTGAGTGTCAGTGGGATTCAATCTGGGCAATCTTCCCTTCAATCAAAAAGTTTTTCTCTAACTCCCAGTCGACTTAGCCATTTAGTGTTAGGTTTTTCATTCAATCCATCTCCCAGAGGTATGAACTTCAACACAAAATATTACAGAACATCCTAACAGCCCAATGATGAACTACCTGATTCCCTAGTCAGAGCTACAAATAGCTTTTGAATGAGTGAGTGGTAGGAGGGAGGGAGGGAGGGAGGAAGAGATGGAGAGAGGGTTAGCTAGATGATTTAGGTAGTGCAATGGTCATGATGATGATGCTCCTTTCTGTTAGCCTTGCATGTATTAGCTCTCTGCCAACCCTCTTAACCCCTCCCCCCATTTCTTGCTGTTGCTAGCTAATTTGTCCTGGGATTTAAACATTGAGTTGTTATTTTACCTGAAATGCACAAGGTCTTCTACTCCAACAATTAATCCACACATACAACGGCCAACCGAATCGTTTCTAGTCATCTTTCCTCCTTCCAGGCTTTATCATCTTTGAATTTATATGGTGATTGGCATCTACACTTTTACCACAACAACCGGCAAAACATTTTGTCTTTCAATCACCCACGTGGGTATAACCAATGAGGAGATGGCAGAGGCAGGACTTTCAGCGCGATCTGCATCAGAAATAGAAAGGAGTTCTATTTTAGCCCTTGGCATCGCAGACGCTCGATGGCGCGTGCGAGCAGTTGGGTGCAATAATTGAATAACATGGATTTCTACATTTATTTTGCAGCGCTCGCACACGCAACGTGTCCTTTCCGGTCAGCATGTCAGGCGCCGCTCCAGAATGTCCCATAAGTGTTCAATTGCGTTGAGATCTGGTGACTGAGACGGCCATGACATATGGTTTACATCATGTTCATGCTCATCAAACTATTCAATGACCACTCATGTCCTGTGGACGGGGGCATTGTTATCCTGGAAGAGACCACTCCCACCGGGATAGATCTGCTTCACCATAGGTTGAAGTTTATCCCTCAGAATGGCTGTGTATTTATTGGGATTTACCTTGCCCTCTAAGGGGTTGAGTGGACCTAAACCATGCCATGAAAAATCACCCAACACCCTGTCAGAGCCACCAGAACCCTCATTTACTCAAGTGTTTCCTTTATTTTGGCAGTTACCTGTAGGTCCATATGTAATAATACCACAGTGCCTTGCGAAAGTATTTGGCCCCCTTGAACTTTGCGACCTTTTGCCACATTTCAGGCTTCAAACATAAAGATGTAAAACTGTATTTTTTTGTGAAGAATCAACAACAAGTGGGACACAATCATGAAGTGGAACGACATTTATTGGATATTTCAAACTTTTTTAACAAATCAAAAACTGAAAAATTGGGCGTGCAAAATTATTCAGCCCCCTTAAGTTAATACTTTGTAGCGCCACCTTTTGCTGCGATTACAGCTGTAAGTCGCTTGGGGTATGTCTCTATCAATTTTGCACATCGAGAGACTGACATTTTTTCCCGTTCCTCCTTGCAAAACAGCTCGAGCTCAGTGAGGTTGGATGGAGAGCATTTGTGAACAGCAGTTTTCAGTTCTTTCCACAGATTCTCGATTGGATTCAGGTCTGGACTTTGACTTGGCCATTCTAACACCTGGATATGTTTATTTTTGAACCATTCCATTGAAGATTTTGCTTTATGTTTTTGATCATTGTCTTACTGGAAGACAAATCTCCGTCCCAGTCTCAGGTCTTTTGCAGACTCCATCAGGTTTTCTTCCAGAATGGTCCTGTATTTGGCTCCATCCATCTTCCCATCAATTTTAACCATCTTCCCTGTCCCTGCTGAAGAAAAGCAGGCCCAAACCATGATGCTACCACCACCATGTTTGACAGTGGGGATGGTGTGTTCAGGGTGATGAGCTGTGTTGCTTTTACGCCAAACATAACGTTTTGCATTGTTGCCAAAAAGTTCAATTTTGGTTTCATCTGACCAGAGCACCTTCTTCCACATGTTTGGTGTGTCTCCCAGGTGGCTTGTGGCAAACTTTAAACTACACTTTTTATGGATATCTTTAAGAAATGGCTTTCTTCTTGCCACTCTTCCATAAAGGCCAGATTTGTACAATATACAACTGATTGTTGTCCTATGGACAGAGTCTCCCACCTCAGCTGTAGATCTCTGCAGTTCATCCAGAGTGATCATGGGTCTCTTGGCTGCATCTCTGATCAGTCTTCTCCTTGTATGAGCTGAAAGTTTAGAGGGACGGCCAGGTCTTGGTAGATTTGCAGTGGTCTGATACTCCTTCCATTTCAATATTATCGCTTGCACAGTGCTTCTTGGGATGTTTAAAGCTTGGGAAATCTTTTTGTATCCAAATCCGGCTTTAAACTTCTTCACAACAGTATCTCGGACCTGCCTGTTGTGTTCCTTGTTCTTCATGATGCTCTCTGCGCTTTTAACGGACCTCTGAGACTATCACAGTGCAGGTGCATTTATACGGAGACTTGATTACACACAGGTGGATTGTATTTATCATCATTAGTTATTTAGGTCAACATTGGATCATTCAGAGATCCTCACTGAACTTCTGGAGAGAGTTTGCTGAATAATTTTGCACGCCCAATTTTTCAGTTTTTGATTTGTTAAAAAAGTTTGAAATATCCAATAAATGTCGTTCCACTTCATGATTGTGTCCCACTTCTTGTTGATTCTTCACAAAAAAATACAGTTTTATATCTTTATGTTTGAAGCCTGAAATGTGGCAAAAGGTCGCAAAGTTCAAGGGGTCCGAATACTTTCGCAAGGCACTGTATATGACAGCCACACATAGGTCTACACATATTACTAGATATCACTCTTATAGTCAATGAGACATTGATGCCAATAATCATCATAGTAATGTACTGATGGCTATCATTATTAGTACTGTAAAAGTTTTGATTTAGTACCTAGTTAAAATTTTAGCTTGCAGGAAGTGTACTCTGCTGTTGCCAGGGGCAAGGTGGACAACAGTGTGTTTTTTTTTTTACCTTGTACCCTACCTCACCTATCTTGACAGAGGTAATATCTCCATCAATACTGTAGTACCAGCCTACACTCCCTTGATATTACACCTCTGACTACAAGTTGCTATACCAGAGTGGAGATCTCAGTCCCTGTCCTTCACTACAGCTGAGACCCTGTCCTTCTCTACAGCGGGGAAGTAGGGACTGTGGGTGGAAGATGTGACAGAGGGATGGGTGTGGGAACGACGACAAATAATTACCGCTGTGATTGACACGTCTGGTCAGGGGAGGGAGGGGCCCCATCCCGCCTCATTAGCTGTGTCAATCCCGGGTGGCCGTTTTTCGATGACGATGTCAAACGTGGCGCCTATTAGTGCCACTTATACTGATAAGGTGATACGACTGAGGGTCCTCAATGTCTGCTGCAGTATCTTATTTAAAGCACAGTCGTCAGGTTTACCCCAATCACATTTCCATCCTGGATGTGTTATCGTAGAAAGACAGTTTGACTAAGGAGGCAAGGAGCCATGACTTCTCTCTCTCTCTCTCTCTCTCTGTTTCTCTCTCACTTTGTGAGTGGATGTCACGTGGATGTGACAGTTTATCAGTTTTAACGTCCAGCGTGGTAATGTTGTCACAACAGTGGTGGGCAGTTGATGGGGACGCAATTTAAGGGAGATAATTAAAGGAGACTGGTTTTGTGACCAGTCTGATGTCTGTCAGAATAGCCGTGGGAAGATGTTTGGGGTTGGGGGTGCTGAGAACTTTTTGTTGACTGTGGGGTTGCGGGGATTATTTTTGCCCACGCTACAGACAGCTGTAGCAGCCCGCTAATATAGGGCTAGTAAAGGCCCAGTGCACTACTTTTGTGGAAACATTTATTTTTATATATATACAGCATATATACACTGTCAAAAGTTTCAGAACATCTACTCATTCAAGGGTTTTTCTTTATTTCTACTATTTTCTACATTGTAGAATGATAGTGACAACATCAAAACTATGAAATTGCACATATGGAATGCAGAGGATCATTTCACTAGAGGTACCAGCCTTAGAAATTGCAGCCCAAATAAATGTTTCAGAGTTCAAGTAACAGACACATCTCAACATCAACAGTTCAGAGAAGACTATGAGAATCAGGCCATCATGGTTGAATTGCTGCAAAGAAACCACTGCTAAAGGACACAAATAAGAAAAAGAGACTTGCTTGGCCCAAAGAAACACGAGCAACGGACATTAGACCGGTGGAAATTTGTCCTTTGGTCTGGAGTCCAAATTTGATATTTTTGGTTCCAACCGCAGTGTCTTTGTGAGACGCTGTGTGTGTGAACGGATGATCTCTGCATGTGTATTTCCATCCATTAAGAATGGAGGAGGAGGTGTTATGGTGACAGGGTCTGTGATTTATTTAGAATTCAAGGCTCACTTAACCAGCGTGGCTACCACAACATTCTGCAGCAATACACCATCCTATCTGGTTTGGGCTTTTAATTAAAAAATGTATTTCACCTTTATTTTACCAGGTAGGCCAGTCGAGTTGTCATTTACGTACAGTAAATAACACAATAGAAAAATCTATACACAGTGTGTGCAAATGTATTGAGATTAGGTAGGTAAGGCAATTAATAGGCCATAGTGGCGAAATAATTCCAACTTAGTAGGCTTAGTGGGACTATCATTTGTTTTTCAACAGGACAATGACCCAACACACATCCAGGCTGTGTAAGGGCTATTCTTTACCAAGAAGGAGTGTGATGGAGTGCACAATCCCCCGACCTCAACCAAATTTAGATGGTTTGGGATGAGTCAGACTGCAGAGTAAAGGAAAAGCAGCCATCAAGTACTCAGCATATGTGGGAACTCCTTCAAGACTGTTGGAAAAGAATTCCAGGTGAAGCTGGTTGAGAGAATACCAAGATTGTGCAAAGCTGACATCAAGGCAACGGGTGGCTATTTGAGGAATATATTTAATTTGTTTAACACGTTTTTGGTTACTACATGATTCCATATGGGTTATTTCATACTTTTGATGTCTTGAAAACCCTTGAATGAGTAGGTGTTCTCAAACTTTTGCCCGGTAGTAGATATATTTGTATTAAAATAAAAAAATAAAAAAATTCAGGGGGTGTTGCAGCACCCTCAGCACCCCTACTTCCCGCAGCTATGTCTGTCAAGGGGCATTTTGGGTACTGTTTAGTGCCCAAAAATGAATAAAAAAACATAATGTAATCTGTTTTGGTGGTTGGATTGGCTAGTTTTAGTGTCTGTTTTAGATTTGGTTCTCTATTTCTCCCTAGGTAGCAGGTATCAAAGGCATGCTGATCGCAAACAGGAGGCTAGACAACCAGGTGAAGACCTACATCACCTACAACAAGGGCCGTGATTGGAGGTTACTGCAGGCCCCGGCGACAGACCTGGCTGGCAACGACATCCACTGTATACTGGTGAGTTATACTGATGCTAACGGGGAAGGCTCATCGCTGTGGTAATCAATCATGATCTAAGACTGCCTGAACTCTTTGAGGTGATTTCCCAGACCCAGATTAAGCCTAGTTCAGGAGTTAAATAAGCATACTCAAAAGATAATCTCCATTCAAAGTTTATTTTAGTCCAGGAATATGTGTTCAGCTCCCTTCAAGTTATGTACATCAATGATAACAGTCGTGTTACATCACAGGCTCAAGGAAGTTTGCTTACTCATCTTAGTGGTTGGGGAATTACTTTACTTAATCACATTTAAGCTATGATATCAAGACAACCTGTGTACACACTCCTTGTTCTTTACAGTTAATATTAATTTAGGTGCCCTATCTTTCCTTTTATCCCACGTGAGGCGACTGTAAAGGATAACGATGTAGAGAAATAATTTTGAGACATTAGCAGTAGAGTTCATACTGTTTATTAAAAGCCTAGGGAGGCAATTGTGGGGGCTGCACACCGTGCGCTGAGTGAGCTACAGGTTGAATATGATTGTGCATTTACGTAATATTTTAATTACAGATTCAATTTGATTACCCTGTTAAATCCTGTTTCCCTTGGTGTCCTTACAGCAATGTCATACTATGAATGGGCAGAGATGAAAGAGCAATTTTTTGGGGGGGGGGGTGGCACTGTGAACAGATATAATTGACTTTAGTTGTCGGCTCACCCCTGAGACTTTTTAAGTTATTTGTATTTTTTTGTTTACCCTTTATTTAACTAGGCTAGGTCAGTTAAAGAACAAATTATTATTTACAATGACGGGGGCTGGGGGAAAAAGGAATATAAAAAAAGGGACAAAACACACATCACGACCAGAGACAATACTACACTACATAAAGAGAAACATAAGACCACAATACAGCATGGCAGCAACACATGACAACACAGGATGGTAGCAACACAACATGACAACAACATGGTAGTGTCGTGTCTTTACTGTCATTAAATTAAGACTTTTAGTTTTCATCAAAGATTCTCTGTAATTAGTATTATGCGATTCAACTGATCAATCATGTAACTGTAATTAACTAGGAAGTCGGGGCACCAAGGAAATATTCAGATTACAAAGTTATAATTTTCCGAATATAACTTTTCAGATATTTTCATATCTGATCAATAGTCTTCTGATTAATGAATTCTTCTTTACCTCACGTTAGTCCCATTCCAAACGTCGTAAATTTTTGTTATCTGCACAAACCCAGTCTTCACTATGAGTCATCCATACATCAATTGTCTTAAATCATTTATTTATTAACTAATTAAACAATCACAGAAGTGCACAAACAAACAAACAAAGTAAACATGATTACAAGAAATTATAGGGGAATGTGCCCTAGTGGGCTAAACCGGCATGGCGGCTTGTTGTACAAAAGGGAAGTGGGGTCGACTGAGATAAGACAACACACAGTTGATAATTATAACAATTGAAATGCTAATCCTTTGCACATGAACGCTCACTCATTCGGGAACAATTGCAATCAATATACAGTGGGGAAAAAAGTATTTAGTCAGCCACCAATTGTGCAAGTTCTCCCAAGTTCTCCCATTAGAGAGGCCTGTAATTTTCATCATAGGTAGACTTCAACTATGACAGACAAAATGACCAAAAAAATCCAGAAAATCACATTGTAAAGATTTTTAATGAATTTATTTGCAAATTCTTTGTTCTCTATGAAAATTCACTGTCTCTATACTGTGGCCATGAGGAGATAATCTCCTCCAGGAATTTACGACCTCTCACTGACCACAGTAGCCTGGGTGTAGGAGACAAGGGGAGGGGGGTGGGGCTTTCTGTACCCAAAGATGGCAACGTCATGACAGTAGCAACACAACATGGCAGCAGCACTACATGGTTGCAGCACAAAACATGGTACAAATATTATTGGGCACAGACAACAGCATATAGGGCAAGAAGGTAGAGAACAATACATCACGCAAAGCAGCCACAACTGTCAGTAAATGTGTCCATGATTGAGTCTTTGAATGAAGAGATTGAGATAAAGCTGTCCAGTTTGTGTGTTTGTTGCTGCTCATTCCAGTCGCTAGCTGCAGCGAACTGAAAAGACAAGCGACCCAGGGATATGTGTGCTTTGGGGACCTTTAACAGAATGTGACTGGCAGAACGGGGGTTGTATGTGGAGGATGAGGGCTGCAGTAAATATCTCAGATAGGGGGGTGAGGCATAAGAGGGTTTTATAAATAAGCATCAACCAGTAAGTCTTGTGACGGGTGTACAGAGATGACCCTTTTACAGAGAAGTATAGAGTGCTGTGATGTGTCCTATAAGGAGCATTGGTGGCAAATCTGATGGCCGAATGGTAAAGAGCATCTAGTCGCTCGAGAGCACCCTTACCTGCCGATCTATAAATTACATCCCTGTAATCTAGCATGGGTAGGATGGTCATCTGAATCACGGTTAGTTTGCAGTTGGGGTGAAAGAGGAGCGATTACGATTGAGGAAACCAAGTCTAGGTTTAACTTTAGCCTGCAGCTTTGATGTGTGCTGAGAGAAGGACAGTGTACCGTCTAGCCATACTCCCAAGTACTTGTATGAGGTGACTACCTCAAGCTCTAAACCCTCAGAGGTAGTAATCACACCTGTGGGGAGAGGGGCATCCTTCTTACCAAACCACATGACCTTTGTTTTGGAGGTGTTCAGAACAAGGTTAAGGTTAGAGAAAGCTTGTTGGAGACTAAGAAAACTTTGTGTAGAGTGTTACACAAAATCCAGGGAAGGGTCAGCTGAGTATAAGACTGTATCATCAGCATATAAGTGGATGAGAGAGCTTCCTACTGCCTGAGCTATGTTGTTATTATAAATTGAGAAGAGCGTGGGTTCTAGGATCGAGCCTTGGGGTACTCCCTTGGTGACAGGCAGTGGCTGAGACCGCAGATGTTTTGACTTTATACACTGCACTCTTTGAGAGAGGTAGTTAGCAAACCAAGAATGGAAGGGTCTACCGTATGAAAAGCTTTGGCCAAATCAATAAAAATAGCAGCACAGCATTGCTTAGAATCAAGGACAATAGTGACATCATTGAGGACCTTTAAGGTTGCGGAAACCAGATTGCATACCCGAGAGAATACTATACACATCAAGAAAGACAGTCAGTTGATTATTGGCAAGTTTTAACAACACTTTTGATAAACAGGGCAAAATTGAAAAAAGTATATAACAGGATCAGCTTGATCACCCCCTTTAATTAAAAGTGCACCGTGGCTGCCTTCCAAACAATGGGAACCTCCCCAGAGAGGAGAGACAGGTTAAACATGTCAAAGATAGCCTTGGTGATGATAGGGACACCAACCTAAAAAAAGAAAGGGTCTAAACCATCTGACCTAGATTATTTTTTGGGGTCAAGTTTAAGGAGCTCCTTTTGCTCCTTGGACTCAGTGACTGCCTTCAGGGAGAAACATTGTAGGGGGCAGGGGAAAAAGAGGGAGGACTGGGACTGGGGATCCTAGAAATGGGTCCCGAATGGACGGGAGATTCCGGCAGCGCTGGACAGGCTGGAGACTCCGGCAGCGGCGGACATGCGGGAGACTCCGGCAGTGCCGGACAGGTGGAAGGCTCCGGCAGCGCCTGACAGGCGGGAGACTACGGCAGCGCCGGACAGGCGGGAGACTCCAGCTGCTCCGGAGTGAAGAGCGACTCTGGCATCGCCTGGCTGACTGATGGCTCTGGCAGCTCCTAGCTGGCTGACGGCTCTGGATGCTCCTGGCTTGCTGGCAGCTCTGGAGGCTCCTGGCTGACTGGCGTCTCTGGTGGCTCCGGTGGCTCAGGACAGACTGGCGGCTCTGGCGGCTCAGAACAGACTGGCGGCTGTGGCGGCTCAGGACACACTGGCGGCTGTGGCGGCTCAGGACAAACTGGCGGCTCTAGTGGCTCAGGACAGACTGGCGGCTCTGGCGGCTCAGAACAGACTGGCGGCTGTGGCGGCTCAGGACACACTGGCGGCTGTGGCGGCTCAGAACAGACTGGCGGCTCTAGTGGCTCAGGACAGACTGGCGGCTCTGGCGGCTCAGGACAGACTGGCGGCTCTGGCGGCTCAGGACAGACGGGAGACTATGGCGGCTCAGGACAGTCGGGAGAGTCTGGCGGCTCAGGACAGACGGGAGACTCTGGCGGCTCAGGACAGACTGGCGGCTCTGGCGGCTCAGGACAGACGGGAGACTCTGGGGACTCAGGACAGACGGAAGACTCTGGGGGCTCAGGACAGACGGAAGACTCTGGGGGCTTAGGACAGACGGAAGACTCTGGCAGCGCTGGAGAGGAGGAAGGCTCTGGCAGTGCTGGACAGGCGGGAGCACCTGTAGGCAGAAGACGGAGAGACAGCCTGGTGCTGGGGGCTGCCATCGGAGGGCTGGTGCATGGAGGTGGCACTGGATAGACTGGACCGTACAAGCGCACTGGAGCTCTTGAGCACCGAGCCTGCCCAACCTTACCTGGTTGAATGCTCCCGGTAGCCAGGCCAGTGCGGCGAGGTTGAATAGCCCGCGCTTGGCTGTGCTGGCGAACCGGGGACACCATGCGTAAGGCTGGTGCCATGTACGCCGGCCCAAGGAGACGCACTGGAGACCAGATGCGTAGAGCCGGCTTCGATGCCCGCTCTAGCCCGGCCGATACGAGGAGCTGGAATGTACCGCATCGGGCTATGCACCGTGTGCGCTCCAAAGCATAACACGGTGCATGCCCGGTCCCTCTCGCTCTCCGGTAAGCATGGGAAGTTGGCGCACGTCTCATACCTGGCTTCGCCACACTCCCCGTGTCCCTCCCCCCAAGAAATGTTTGGGGCTGCCTCTTGGGCTTTCAGCCGCTTTGCCGTGCTAGCACCTCATAATGCCGCCTCTCTGCTTTCGCCTTCCCCAGCTCTGCATTGGGGCGGCGATATTCCCCTGGCTGTTCCCAAGGTTCTTTACCGTCTAGAATCTCCTCCCAAGTCCATTTCTCCAAGTATCGCTGCCTCTCCTGCTGCTGCTGCCTGTTACCACGCTGCTTGGTCCTTGGTTGGTGGGTGTTTCTGTAACGGCAGATCTCCTCTTTGTCTGAAGAGGAGTAAGGATCGGACCAAGATGCAGCGTGTTCATGACGATATTTTAATACAGACAAAATTAACACTTGAACAAAAACACTCAACGACAACGTAAAATCTACAAAACCCGAAACAGGACCGTGTGGCGACAAACACACACACGGAAACAAACACCCAGAAACCAACAGTGAAACCCAGGCTACCTAAGTATTATTCTCAATCAGAGACAACTAACGACACCTGCCTCTGATTGAGAACCATACTAGGCCGAAACAGAAACCAAAATAAACTGCCCACCCCAACTCACGCCCTGACCATACTAAATAAAGACAAAACAAAGGAAATAAAGGTCAGAATGTGAAAGCATTGCTGAGTCAAATAGGAATCCTGACTTAATGAAGTGGTGATTAAAGAGCTATGTACTTCTTGTCAGTAACAACCACATCATCAACATTAAGGGACAAGGCAGCTGTGAGGAGGAGGGTTTATTCTCCAGGTCTTTAACTGTTTTCCAGAACTTCTTGGGGTTAGACCCACAGAGAGAGAACTGCTGCTTAAAATAATCAACTTTGGCCTTCCGGATAGAGTGCACTTATTTATCATTTAGCTGAACATGAGCCTGTCAGCCTTTCACCAAATGTAATAAGTGTCTTCAACAACCACTGAATAGCATTTCGCTACATTTAATAAATATTACTACAAATATTTTTTCATTAAATCACAAGTGCAATATAGGAAAACACAGCTTAGCCTTTTGTTAATCCACCTGTCGTGTCAGATTTTGAAATTATGATTTACAGCGAAAGCAATCCAAGTGTTTGTGTAAGTTTATCGATCGCACGACAAAATATTAAGTACACTAAGTATACATCAGGAAGCTTGGTCACGAAAATCAGAAAAGCAATCAAATTAATCGTTTACCTTTGATGATCTTCGGATGTTTTCACTCACGAGACTCCCAGTTACCCAACAAATGTTCCTTTTGTTCCGTAAAGATTATTTTATATCCAAAATACCTCCGTTTGTTTGTCGCGTTATGTTCAGAAATCCACAGGAAAGAGTGGTCACGACAACGCAGATGAAAATTACAAATAGTTTCCATAATGTCCACAGAAACATGTCAAACGTTTTTTATAATCAATCCTCAGGTTGTTTTTAAAATATGTAATCGATAATATATCAACCGCAAATGTCTTTCACAGTAGGAGAGGGAAAAGCAATACCTATCAAAACTCTGTTGCGCGAGCAAAACTCATGTGACCACTTGACGCGATGTTATCGTTATGGCTCATTTTTCAAAATAAAAGCCTGAAACTATGTCTGAAGACTGTTGACACCTTGCGTAAGAGATAGGAAAAGGAATCTGGGTCATATCCCTTTAAATCCATCAAAGGGAGGCTATGGAACAGTTTTCAAAATAGAAGCCACTTCCTGTTTTGATTTTCTTCAGGGTGTTGCCTGCAATATCAGTTCTGTTATACCCACAGACAATATTTTGACAGTTCTGTAAACTTTAGAGTGTTTTCTATCCAATACTGATAATAATATGCATATATTAGCAACTGAGACTGAGGAGCTGGCCGTTTGCAATGGGCACCTTTTCATCCAAGCTACTCAATACTGCCCCTGCAGCCATAAAAGTTAACAATACCACTGAAAAAAAATGAAGTTCCAAGCGTCTTCAACAGAGGGGATCAAGCTGATTCTATTCCAATTTACAGAGGCCAGGTCATGAAGGAAGGCTTGCTCATTAAAGTTTTTTAGCAAGCAGCTATAACAAATCAGAACAGGTCGTTTCACTAGGCAGCCTTTACGAACACTGGCTGTAAAACAGTAATCACTAAGATCATTACAGAAAACAGCAGACTGATACCTATCTTTATTATTTGTGAGGATAACATCGTGGAGAGTAGCCTTTTCTGTGTATTTGGAGTCATACCCTGTGGGATTGGTAATAATCTGAGAAAGATTTGCCGCGCCCCATTGCTTTAGGCCTTGGTCAGGTGATTTAAGCATGTCCCAGTTTAGGTCACCTAGCAGAACAAATACAGACTTAGTGTAAGGGGCCAGGAGAGAGTTTAGGGCAGGTAGGTACAGGCCAGAGCTGATGGAGGACGATGACAGTCAACAAAGAGCTCTTAATGCTTAAAACCAGCAATTGAAATTGTTTGGGGACAGACTTGGTGGAGACATCCGAGCACTGAAGGTGATCCTTGGTAAAGATATCCACTCCCCAACCTTTGGAAGATCTGTCTTGCCTGCAAAAGGTCTTAACCAGAAAAGTTAACATCAGTATTCAAAACACTCTTCCTTAACCACGTCTCAGTAATGACCAACACATCTGGATTGGAGCTGTGAACCCATACTTTCAATTGATCCATTTTAGGTAATAAGCTTCTAGTGTTAATGTGCAGAAAACACAGGCTTTTACGAGAGCAGAAATCAGTGAAGCAGATATCAGAGCACAAGTCAGAATTGGGGCTAGCAACAGTGCACGTTTCCAGATATCATCAGCAGTAGTAATACAATCAAGGCACGGCAGAGGACAGGGAGAGCTCTGCAGCGTTTATTTATAACGTTTGATGGCAACAAGATCATATTGTACAGAAATTTAAATCAAATAACATGAATACAAAGCCGGCGAGAGGTGCTCAGATTAGGATGGGAGGCCAAAAGTCTGTGTAACCAATAGACAGTCAGAGTCCCGAGTGTGGGAACAAACACAGTCTGTCCCACGGTTGGGCAAACAAGAACGTTCATAGTCAACAAAGCGTGCAGGAGCCATGAGGCAAATATCAAAATAGCAAAATGCACAAGAAAGAAAATATAATGACTTGGGGCTAGCCATTGTAAATTCAGAGTCACTCGCCCCAACAGTACGTGTGTGGCGGGGGTACCTGTACCAGACAGGGGAGACAGGCCAGGGCAGACAGTGAACAGATTGCCAGAAAGAATCCAAGCAGCAGTGCAGCAGACAATGGGAGTAGGTGTCACACCCACTTGGGAGAATATTTTATTTCTGTAGGCGGATTTCTTGTAGAAATGTCAGTGGATGGTCTCTGAACAGCGAGAGGGGGTGTCAAAGGCCTCGGAATTTGGACGGGGTATACTGTGAGACTCCTGCCATTTATTGGGCTCGAAGGCTTCGACACCTCTCACTTCACACATCCGTGCTAATTGAAGCTGTATCTGGTCTGTCTCAGTCCCAGGGCGGATGGTGTCCTCAGGTCTCTGCTGTTTGTTTACCAGGGCACTCTCTGTATAACTTGGAAAAATGAATCCTTGGTCGTGGTAACCCTTCCAGGAAATTTGGTGCAAAACTAGATTCTAGGTTTGAAGTTTTGAATCGGGAGTGAAGGTTATGCTGTGGAGGGCAGCATCCTGTATATGTCCCTGACGAAATATCCAAGTTTGTCTAACTCCAAATCTACCTTTTTGTAAAAAAACATGTTTAAAAATGTGAGAGCTCACATGTAGCTGTGTCTCCCTCTCTCTCCTTCTCTCCCTTGACTTAATGATTTTATGTATAGACCCTCCCTGTATTAATGACTGATAACGACAATTAAGACAAACTATGGAGAGGCAGCATGTTTTGTTTTGGTCACAAAATATTGTTTTTTTGTATAGCTAACTGCCTATGTTAGCATTGTTATTAGCATTTGGTGTAAATGTAACTCACTGGAAGACTTCAGAATCAAAAGGATTCTATTAGGCATTATCTTCAGGCTTTCTGAGATGAAAGCTTAATAAAGACAGCATGGCAGCTTTTCTTTTCCTTATCTCAAGGACCTTCTCTTGAAATAAAAAAGCATATGCTTTGTACACCTTTAAAGGTCCTTTAGTGTTCTATGTAACATTGGGGATTTGATTGACCAGTGTATAAGTGTATAATGACTTCGTCAAATATAATGGACTGTCTGTCATTTCTCAGCCCTTCTGTTCGCTCCATCTCCAACTGCAGACGTCTGAAAACCCCTACCTGTCAGGCAGCATATCAACCAAGGCCTCAGCACCGGGAATCATAGTGGCCACAGGTGAGAGAATACAGAATGAACATTTGATAGATAAGATTAGATTACCTTATTGTCCACGTATGTGAAAATTCATTTGGCTGAATAGAAAGACATCTATTAAATTTAGGTAATGGTACAAAAGAAGAACAGCTGTCTATCTTTTCCAGGTCAGTTCTGAAAATCCATTTGATTGTGAAAATTATGATGATTATCCAATCCATAACATTACTGATAGACACACTATAGCACTTCAGATGTTGTCCTTACTCACAGATATTTTGGTGATGCAAAGTTTATTTAAGTAGGCCAGTGCAGACTGAGGACACATGACACAGCAGATTATGTTTATGCGAGTGTGTGTTCAGGTAGCTCTGCACAACCCTCTGCTTTGGCCCAGGTCATCACTCGCCCCGACGCCCTCACACACACACACACACACACACACACACACACACACACACACAGCTGGTGCAGAGATCAGGTGGTGACCCTGAAACACGATGTAGCTCAAAACTCACGCCTGACACTGAACAGTGGTTGGGGGATATCACAAGGCATCAACAAAGTGGAGAGATATGCTCAGAGATTAACATGTTACATCATTGCTTAAGAAAAACTGAGCAATATCAAATCAAAGTTTATTTGTCACATGTTACAGTGAAATGCTTACTTACAGGCTCTAACCAACAGTGCAATTTCTAAAAATAAAGATATGGGGCGAACAATAGATAAGTAAAGAAATAAAAACAACTGTAAAAAGCCAGTGAAAAACAATAGTTGCGAGGCTATATACAGTAGCGAGGCTATAACTGTAGCGAGTTCATATGCAGTCATCGGTTAGTCGGGTTGATTGAGGTTGTATGTATATGAAGATATGGTTAAAGTGACGATGCATATATGAAAAACAAAGAATAGCAGTAGCGTAGAAGAGGGGTTGGCGGGTGGTGGGTGGCGGGACACAATGCAGATAGCCCGGGTAGCCAATGTGTGGGGGCACCGGATAGTCAGGCTAATTGAGGTAGTATGTACATGAATGTATAGTTAAAATGACTATACATATATGATAAACTGAGAGTAGCAGCAACGTAAAAGAGGGGTTGGGGGGGCACACAATGCAAATAGTCCGGGGAGCCATTTGATTACCTGTTCAGGAGTCTTATGGCTTGGGGGTAAAAACTGTTGAGAAGCCTTTTTGTCCTAGACTTGGCACTCCGATACCGCTTGCCATGCGGTAGTAGATGGAAATGTCTATGACTGGGGTGGCTGGAGTCTTTGACAATTTTTAGGGCCAGACACCTCCTGGTGTAGAGTTCCTGGATGGCAGGCAGCTTAGCCTGTGTAGTGCCTTGCGGTCGGAGGCCGAACAGTTGCCATACCAGGCAGTGAAGCAACCAAGTCAGGATGCGCTCGATGTTGCAGCTGTAGAACCTTTTGAGGATCTGAGGACCCATGCAAATCTTTTTAGTTTCCTGAGGAGGAATAGGCTTTGTCATGACCTCTTCATGACTGTCTTGGTGTGTTTGGACCATCATAGTTTGTTGGTGATGTGTACACCAAGGAAATTGAAGCTCTGCTGCACTACAGCCCAGTCGATGAGAATGGGGGCGTGCTCGGTCCTCCTTTTCCTGTAGTCTACAATCATCTCCTTACTCTTGGTTACGTTGAGGGATAGGTTGTTATTCTGGCACCACCCGGCCAGGTCTCTGACCTCCTCCCTATAGGCTGTCTCATCGTTGTCGGTGATCAGGCCTACCACTGTTGTGTCGTCTGCAAACTTAATGATGGTGTTGGAGTTGTGCCTGGCCACGCGGTTATGGGTGAACAGGGAGTACAGGAGGGGACTCAGCATGCACCCCTGAGGGTCTCCAAGGTTGAGGATCAGCGTGGCAGATGTGTTGCTACCTACCCTCACCAATTGGAGGTGGCCCGTCAAGAAGTCCAGGATCCAGTTGCAGAGGGAGGTGTTTAGTCCCAGGATCCTTAGCTTAGTGATGAGCTATGAAAGTACTATGATGTTGAACGCTGAGCTGTAGTCAATGAATAGCATTCTCACGTAGGTGTTCATTTTTTCCAGGTGCGAAAGAGCATTGTGGAGTGCAATAGAGATTGCATCATCTGATCTTTTTTGGGTGGTGTGCAAATTGGAGTGGTTCTAGGGTTGCTGGGATAATGGTGTTGATGTGAGCTATTACCAGCCTTTCAAAGCATTTCGTGGTTACGGACATGAGTGCTACGGGTCTGTAGTCATTTAGGCAAGTTTCCTTCGTGTTCTTGGGTACAGGGACTATGGTGGTCTGCTTGAAACATGTTGGCATTACAGACTCAATCAGGGACATGTTGAAAATGTCAGTGAAGACACCTGCCAGTTGGTCAGCACATGCCCGGAGCACACGTCATGGTAATCCATCTGGCCCCACAGCCTTGTGTATGTTGACCTGTTTAAAGGTCTTACTCACGCTGTGCTTCCCTTTGTAGTCTGCAATACTTTGCAAGCCCTGCCAAATAAAACGAGTGTCAGAGCCGGTGTAGTACGATTCAATCTTAGCCCTGTATTGACGCTTTTCCTGTTTGATGGTTTCTTGTAAGTTTCCGGGTTAGAGTCCCGCACCTTGAAAGCGGCAGCTCTACCCTTTAGCTCAGTGCGAATGTTGCCTGTAATCCATGGCTTCTGGTTGGGGTATGTACATACAGTCACTGTGGGGACGACGTCCTCGATGCACTTATTGATAAAGCCAGTGACCGATGTGGTGTACTCCTCAATGCCATCGGAAGAATCCCGAAACATGTTCCAGTCTGTGATAGCAAAGCAGTCCTGTAGTTTAGCATCTGCTTCATCTGACCACTTTTTTACAGACCGAGTCACTGGTGCTTCCTGCTTTATTTTTTGCATGTAAGCAGGAATCAGGAGGATAGAATTGTGGTTGGATTTACCAAATGGAGGGTGAGGGAGAGCTTTGTACGCGTCTCTGTGTGTGGAGTACAGGTGATCTAGAATGTTTTCCCGCTGGTTGCACATTTAACATGTTGATAGAAATGAAGTAGAACTGATTTAAGTTTCTCTGCATTAAAGTCTGCGGCCACTAGGAGCTCCGCCTCTGGTTGAGCGTTTTCCTGTTTGCTGAATTCCTTATACAGTTGACTGAGTGCGGTCTTAGTGCATGCATCTGTCTGTAGTGGTAAATAAACAGCCACGAGTGTATAGCTGAAAACTCTCTAGGCAAATAGTGTGGTCTGCATTTTAAAATGTTTTATCATTGCTTAAGAAAAACTGAGCAATATCCATCCAATCATGAATGGTTGTTCTTCTCCTCTCTGCATCTATTCTTCATTGTAATTTACACCATCTTCATATTTTCAGCATCATTTGAATATTTAACTAATGCTTTGTTCCATTTTTATCACAGGGAATATTGGGTCTGAGCTGTCGTACAATAACGTTGGAATGTTCATCTCATCTGATGCTGGTAACAACTGGAGACATGTGAGTTTGGACTGAATTTGGGGGTAAAACCTAAGTTATTCTAATCATATATTTGAATGTTGTAGTTTGGAAAATATATTTTTTTGGACTGCTGGTTCTGCCTTTTGATCTTGAGGTGTTATGAAACTCTCAGTGTTCAGCTAGATGTGTACAAATGGTAACTGTATGTAAATCATATATTATATTGAATGGGCTGTGTGTCCTGTTTCAGATATTCGAGGAGGAACACAATGTCTGGTTTCTGGATAAAGGAGGGGCCCTTGTCGCTGTGAAACAACCAACCGTCCCCACTAGGCATTTACAGTAGGTTTATATCTAGTTCAGTGTTGGTATATCTGATAACTGGTTGTAACATGTTAGTACTTCTATTGATGTCAAGAAAACTTTTTTAATTTCACTTTATATATGATTAAACGTATGCAATAAAGATGCAAACATGTTGTCAAAAATCTAAATTGGGGGAAAGTGTTTTTCTTCACGTAGTCCCCCTTTTAGTACTTTACACTGACCATCCTATTCTAAATTGGAGTGCCTACGTTTTGCCTCAGTGAAGACCAACTCAACTGAAACCACATCTCTCTTCTTCTTATATCACTTTAGGAAAACATTTAGAAATTACTTTTAGCACCAGTCAAGTGTGGAGGATTCCTTCCTTCCTGGTTGTGTCTCCTAGATGATTTAAGTGCACTAGTGGAGGAAAGGAACACAGTAGAAGCCCTCATATCAGACCAGTTTTGAAATAGTATTTTTTTCTTTCAGTGTTTAATTGAGACATTTAATTGTCTAGAGGGCCAGATGGGTGGGGGTTGCGCTTTTGGGCCAATTCCATTGGATCCATTAGGCCAGGTAATGGCAACTAAAGTATTTGAAAGATAAATACTATTTGAACCCAGGCAAGCGCTGTAGAACCCAATCGTGTCTCTCTCTCTTTCGCTCTTCAGAGCTAGGAGTAACAGAACATTTCCTGGCCCTGGTGTCCTCCTAATAGATGTGCATCAATACTTTGTCTGTTGTCTGAACTTTTAACCAGATGAAGGCATGCTGGCCCATGGAGGTTGGGATGGAAGCTGCAACAAGGGGGCTGCAGCTTCTTGTATCCTAGTGCAAGAGTCTGCCTTGTTGAGTGTTGTTCCCAACCTTGTCACACACAGTACTCCAGTGTTCTCACATCTGAAGTGATGTTGATGAGATGTCAGAATCAATAGAGAACAGGCCCAGAGGATGAAAGTTACCCATTCTCTTTTTCTTTTTTTTATTTGTCTCCCCACACCTCTCTGCCCCTGTTTTGTAGTCGTTAGAACATGAAACGGTTCTATTCTGGTATGTTTTGTGTGTTGTGTTTTTTCTTCTACATCACCGTCGCTGTAGACTGTCAGTAAACTCAAGACTTTGAGTTTTCTCTTCAAGTTGTTATGCCTCCACGCTTTGATAGTCAAACACAGTTCTGTTGTTTTATTCTTCTTCTATTCAGCAGAACGTGTACTAATTGTAGTCAATTAGATACAACCTGAAATTCAGCGGGTGACTGTCTATGGAGACTATTCACTCCACTGATCTTGAGAGAGCATCACCCTGATAGCATCAGGGCTAGAATTCAGAGTAGTAATACTAATCCAGGATCAGATTCCACCGGTCCGTATAATCACATTCAATGTGATCTAAAAGGTAAAACTGATCCTAGATCAGCACTCCAAGTCAGAATGATAAATATTGACCTTCTTGTTACCGCCAGTCTGAGATGTGAATGGTTGCAGCCCAAATGACACCCTTTTTCCTAGTAGGCTTCACTACTTTAGACCAGAGGCCTGTAGACCCTGGGTGCCATTTGGGATTCATTCAATGTGTTATTGTGTTGTTACTCTGTTACAGAATCAGTTTTGATGAAGGGCGTCAGTGGACCAGACACAGCTTCTCCTTGGTGCCTCTGTTCGTGGACGGGATGCTGGTGGAGGCAGGAACAGAGAACCAGATCATGACGTGAGTCTGGACAATAGAGTAATTGAGGGATGACCTGCAGTGATGAATGATCTAGAGACGGGGGGATGACGTTCTTTTGTCCTCCATAGGAAGTCTTAGATGGAGAAAAGGAGGGAGGACGTGTTTAATCTTTCTGTCTTCCATTGTTTTGGGACTCTGTTCCTTTTGGTGAAAGGGAAGGGGATGCAGGGATGAGATGGATGACATAATGTGTCTCTCCATCTTGTTCTCTTGGGAACCATGATCCTCTTGGAGGGAAGATATGAGGGGATGGGGAGGAATTTTAATTCAACGATTGCTGATGTCTCATCTTTATTAACAGACGTTTAAATGGGAAAAAATATTTGATTCGTAAGGGTTGTCAGTCTGTTAGCTTAGGACTGAATGCCCCATTGGTGAAACCTTGTAGCGCTGACAACCCTTGTCGAGTTATATTAACTTATGTATCCATCCTTTGGTTTCTCAAGGTTTTTTGGACATTTCAGCCATAGGTCTGAGTGGCAGCTTATCAAGATAGACTACAAGTCCATCTTCAACAGGAAATGTACAGAAGGAGACTATCAGACGTGGCACCTTCACAACAAGGTAATACCTCTTAAACAGGAAGTCAGTCAACTTATCAATATGTGTCCTTATTACTTAATAACAATGTATTTACATGCTAGTTAGGGACTGTACGTTATATATAATGACAATACTTGGAGAAAATCGGACCTCTCTGAAAAGAAAATGGATGGTCCTTCCTTCAGTAAAATATATTTATACCCAACCCTCCCCTAATGATAAAAAAAAGTGACCCTCCCCTATACCCCAAATAATAATGAAAACATCAAGTGGATAGCAGAGAATATGCCTACCATTTAGCTTCACTCCTAGGACAGACCAGAGCTTTTGATATGCAGTTTTAGAAACCGTTCTTCATTTTATTAGATGGCAAAGTAGCTAGAAAGTTGTGGGTTCAAAGACCACCGCGGACAAGGGTAGTGGTGAAAATATATCAATTATAACAAAAGCACTGCAGGAATCTATCATCTTATTTGCATCCCCCAAAATAGCCTTTTATTAACACATTTCATGCAATTCTACATAATTTGACATGACTGGAGACAGGCAGAATCTTTTTTAATATGAAAATAGAGCATGACGACGAATGAGCACAGTGCTAAAGTTGTCTATCAACTGTAAAAAGTGAGCACAACAGAACCAGTTACAACTGAAGTACATGATCATCAATTCATTTGAGAAAAAGCCATTAGTTGTTTAACACAGCAAAAAAAAATGTTTAATTGGGAATCTATAATTTTAGATTTTAGGCAGGCAGACGACAGGTCAAGGCAGGTAGGTGTTGATAATCCAGAGTAGAGGCCAGGACGACAGGCAGGTTCAGGGACAGGCAGAGTGGTCAGGTGGGCGGGTACAGGTTCAGGACAGGCAAGGGTCAAAAACCAGGAGGATGAGGAAAAAGAGATACTTGGGAAAAACAGGAGCTGAGACAAAATGCTGGTAGGCGTGAACAAACAAGACGAACTGGCAACAGACAGACAGAAAACACAGGTATAAATATCCAGAGGATAAGTGGGAAGATGGGCGACACCTGGAGGGGGTGGAGACAAGCACAAGGACAGGTGAAACAGATCAGGACGTGACAGATAGTGTTGCTGCAAAATAGTTTTGTGTAGATTGTGATTAAGGCATGGGAGTATAAGAGCATCTGCTAGTCTAAATGAACAAACTAGGCATGCGTATTGTAGCTCACCACATGATCCTCAAACCAAAGACTAGCCAAACTCGTGTTTCTATTTTATTTCATTTAATACCGCCTTAATGCGAAATGTACTGTCTAGGCATGTTGTTGAAATGCTGTGCACCCCTGCCAGCCTGTAGCATGTCACAAATGTTTCTCAATTGATTTCTTAAATGTCAGGCTATAGCCTGGAAAAAATAATACTAAAATAGTACATTTTTGTACCTTCGTAGGCTACCTGGCTTGCTCCTGACTGATTTTGAGTTATTATGTTGTTTTATAACCTGTTGAAATGTCGAACGTCAATTGATAATGACAGAATCACACATTACTTCTCAAGCAAAGTACATTTCTTGTCTCCTCGGCTATAGAAGGTTGTAGCGTAGCTTCTGCATGTCATAGAGACAAACCAAAGATTACCCATATGCATCGGAGTCTCGTCTTTCCCCGACATTTTACAGCTTGTTTCTAGCATAAAGAATTGCGGATTAAAGTGTCCTTATATATCACTTCATATAATCAGGTCCATACACACTTATTTCCAAAATAACAAGCTAACAAGGGGTTAGGCCTATGCTTTTGGCCATGCTTTTTAACAAAAGCCACGATACCCTCACATACCTCCTCATTTCGAGCCCTGGTTTTAACTTAACACTCCACGCTCTTCACTGACACAGATATTTAAGGAGTGTATGGTGACTGAAGGAAATGGCTGACAGTCTGTGGAAAGTAGACTATAATTTCATCTGTCAAACAGGTACCTCTTATTTTTTGAATAAGAGAAATAGTCTTCAACACAAAGCCCTCTCATTCTTAATAGCTTCAAGTCAAATTAAACTGCTGCTGCTTCATGGTAATGTAAGTTACGTAAATAACTTGAATATGGCTTATTGTGAGGTCAAAAACTCTGATAAATAGCTTCATTATGGGCAACAAAACATTTTGTTTTCATTAAAATCAATTCTATCAGTAGCAAGTTCACCTCGAGTCTTCCGTTTCATCTTCATTCTCTCCCTCTCAAACTGAACAGGGCATCAGTAGGCCTAGTCTGCAAGCAGACTAGGCCTACACAGCACAGTCATTTGTTAGGCAGCACAAATAGGTTTACATCAGCAAGAGCAGGACAGGCCGGGGCTCATGATTGGGAGCACCTATCCATTGCAGTGTGTAATGCAGTGAAACCTGGTTTATATACACCACCACAGCAACGTAAAAACTCAGGAAGGAAGTACATTTTCTTAGAAATGCAACTTTGCCCATTTTATTGTGACCACAGTAGTGGCACACATCGAGATAGTAGAATCATTCTGAAAACCTGAGTAATTTGGCATTTAATCGATTACAAATTACCTGACCCTCCCCTGGCCAAAATAAAATAAAATAAAAACCTCCTCCTGACTGAAACTAAAAAAGCATGCCCCTCCCCCATTTTCCTCTGGGTAACAATGTTTTTACAAGGTAGATACAGTGTACTTACAGTGTTTGGCTAGTTCCAATAAGCTCAATAGGTTAACATAAGAATGGTTTGACTTGCTGTTCTATGTGAATTTGACATTTGAAAATGATTTAGTGTAATCCCATGTGCGTTCACTATATGGATTAATATCCTGTATGTGTTTCACAGGGCGAGCCGTGTGTGATGGGCCAGAAACAGATCTATATGAAACGCAGACCAGGAAACTATTGCATGCTGGGAAAAGACTACGCCAAAGTCCTCTCTGCTGAATCGTGTATCTGTCGGGCCCACGACTTTGAATGGTAATTATAGTGTACTAGTAAAATGACTCACATTTGCAGTAAAATAGAACACGTGAAAACATGTATTTTTATCACAAATCTAAACATGAGTAGATCAACAGAAGTTTCAGTGTCCATAAAAGAGAGAGATATTTGTATGATGCTTTGTGTATGTTGTCCCATTTAATTTAATGTATGTTGTATGTTGTCCCATTGGATTTAATACACTATTTCAGGATCCCATTCATTTGGTTTATTTTCGGTGTCAACGCTCCAATTATCAGATATTTTTCGGGGATAATTTGCTCCTAATGTCTGTCTCTCTGCTTAGCTTTTTTTGCGGTGTTTATAATAACGTAGAGAAAATGAGGGGTGTTAATAGGACTGTAGGAGGTTGGTTTTTTTATCTTCAAAAGGCAGGGAAAAGAAAAGCAATGATACATTTTTATATAAATGCCAGCGGTGTCAGGTCAGACAGTATGAGTTTTAATTAGAATCCATTCGTCTCCAATGATAGTTGTTTTTAATTATTTTGGACTGAAATTATTATACGATACATTTCACAAACTTCCTGACCACATGGCATGTCTCTCTCTCTCTCTATCTCTACAGCTGGTGATAGAGACAGTGAAATTCAAAAATAAAAAAACAATATCTTTGAGAAACTTCAATGTGGGGCCAGTTGGACATACTGCCGCGTTCTCTAAAACTACATTGGAGGTGGCTTATGCTAGAGAAACAAATATTAAATTATCTGACAACAGATCTGCTGTACTTTCCTGCAGTCAGCATACCGATTGCAAGATCCCTCAAAACATTGAGACATCTGTGGCATTGTGTTGTGTGACAAAACTGCACATTTTAGAGTGACCTTTAATTGTTCACATCACAAGGTGCACCTGTGTAATTATCGTGCTGTTTAATCATCTTCTTGACATGCCACACCTGTCAGGTGGATGGATTATCTTGGCAGGAGAAAATCTATGCCTATGGAAAATTTCTGGGGATCTTTTATTTCAGCTCATGAAACATGGGACCAACATGTTGTGTTTATGTTTTTGTTCAGTGTATATACATATATATAACACTGTATATATTATATTAATAATAAGTGAGGAGAGATTAGTATTAATACGTAACCAAAACACGCTGGGAGTCTGCATGACTATAATGTACTAAACTGGACACCAGACTTTTCTGTGACTTACTGGAAAGAAATGTAATCTATGCGTTACCAAAGCTGTGACTCAGTGGTGCTGTAATGTCCTTAACTGGACACTGTACCCTCATTGGACTCACTCGGTCCCTTATAAATATTATCCCAACCAACCAAAACACCATAACTTCACTTGACAGCCTGTCAATAAATTGGGGGAGGTTCTAAATCACACTGAGGTCAGACCAGGCCATAGGGAGTCCTAGACGGACCTCAGGCTTTGTTGCTTCCTGTTAGTTCTGGCTAGGTAATTAATTGATAAATCAATGACAGTTTCGTTATTAGAATGGGCACTTGCCTAACCTGCTTTGCCCAGATGTAAATTACTTTGTGATTGGGAGGTAGCTAACGTCAGCCGGTGGAAGTCAGCCATCCCTGACCTGGCTGCCTGTGTTGACATGGAGTCCCCCAAGGCTCAGTCTTCCTACCTCTGCTGATCTGGAGCATTTGTCAACCGCAGCCGAATCAATATATAATAATGATGCGTTGCAATGCAAAATATATCTATTATATGTATTGTGCTGAGGGATAGGAAAGAGAAGCTGTAACCTATAACACAGTAATACTGTACGTCCTTTGGCTCAAAATCATATCAAATTGTATTTATCACATGCTTCGTAAACACCAGGTGTAGACGAACAGTGAAATGCTTACTCACGGGCTCTTCCTAACAATGCAGAGAGAGAAATATAGAAAAGTAATAATAAATACATAGAACAGCGATAACTTGGATATATACACGGGTTCCAGTACCGAGTTGACGTGCAGATGTATGAGGTAATTGAGGTAGATATGTACATATACATTAGGTACAGGTAAAGTGTTGATATTGATCACATTCTGTATGTGATTTGTTATAGTGATTATGGCTATGAACGGCGTAGAGAAGGGAACTGTCTACCAGCGTTCTGGTTCAACCCAGCTGTTGTCTCAAGGAGCTGCAGCCAAGGACAGAAGTACCTCAACAGCACAGGGTGAGTTACACATAGGGCCACTACTTTGTAGCGTTTCTATGTTGTCTATTTTAAGTGAAGGCAACCCTTTTGTATATTTCTGTTCAATGGGAGGCCATACATTATCGCTCTGATGTTTTCCATTTCATTTTGTAAAACATTATGATGGTCATAATATGGTCCATGTTAAAAATCCTGAATATGTATCACACATTACAAAAGATAAGTAAAAACTTACAGTGGCTACAGTATCTCTCTGTATAGGTTGGCCAATGCTTCTTCATCTTCCCATCTTCCCACTGTAATGAAACACTGTCAGGGTGTCACACCCTCTGGCACGGCTCCTAGTGTGAATAGTGATATTGGCTATTTAGGCCTGAGTCATTCACCAGACAGTAGATCTATACTGAGTGACATAGTGTACTTCTGAGAGCTGCAAAGCACTGTCAGGAGTCATAGGACACAGATTAGGACGCCTCAGGACTTTGGAAGTCTGAGGAGAACGGTTCATCCTTCATTTATGCATCCGCCTCCCCAAGGTTAAAAGTCAAGTTTTGTCTAGGAGTTAGAAAACATGTTGGAGTTTTGTCAATTTGGCCAACAACTACTGTACGTCTTGTGTCAGACATTAACTTTCAGGGTTAAAAGTACTTTTTAAATTAGTAATTACTAAGCATTTTTAAGTTTAGTCAAAGAATAGCAAGTCTTGTTCTCTAGCTCTCTCTCTTCCACAATCACTTTGAGGTTAAAAATAAAATTTTTGCAATTTCCTGTCAAACTTAATTGATGAACGTGAGCAATACCTTAGCTTTGTTAACTAGTAGTGTCATGAAGCCATAACCTCACTAAACCATACTGAACATGTACTAACTAATTTATATGGCATCTTCTTAATTAAGGTACCGAAAAGTGGTGTCCAACAACTGCGTCAAGGGAGTCAAGGACATGTACACACCCAGGAAGCAGATGTGTCCCAACAGGGCTCCAAAAGGCCTTTCTCTCTCCACCAGAGAGGGCAAGCTTACTGCCGACCTGCACACCAACATCACCTTCCTAGTGCATCTGGATGAGGTAGGGCTGGGCCAAAAGCCAAAATGGCTTCCTTTTTGTATATAATTATTCTGTGCCTAGGAGCCCAAATGGACGACTTTGTATACATTACTGTTATAAGTTGCATTGATTTTTATCTTAAGTAAAATGGAATGAAAAGTCGGTGTTTTGTTTTGTTATACATGGTTGTAAAAGTAGTACTAGTATGTGGTGTAAAACTCACTCACTGTAGGCGTGTTACTGAGTGAAATATGGATGTTTTTCCAGACATACGCTTGAAATTATTTCCTTGTTATGTTATCCCATATACACCAACTGCTGAAAGTTTAATTGTAACTTGCAACACAACATCCCCCACACACAGCTACAGGACCCAAGCCCTAAGCTGAGAGACAGAGTAAGAGATAAAGACCTAAGAGATAGAGGCACCCCTGGAGACCCTGTTATAGAGTGAGACTCAGAGTAGCCTCCTTCTAGGGCCAGGGCCTTGTCTCGCTCCCCTCACTCCCTAGACACTGTTCAATCACCTCACATTAAATTCAGGTGGAAGAGGTGCGGAGGCGCTCTGCTCGGTGCGGCGGTGCTTTCCCCCTGCACTGCAGATAAGAAGTGTCTGTACCACGAGGTCTCTCCCGGGCCCAGCTGTCATATTACAGTGTGATGAGTTGAGGAAATTAGGATATATTTATTTCATTAAGAGAGGCCTCCTCTGATTAGAGAGATATGCCATGTGGTCAAAAAGTTTGTGAAATGTATTTTATAATGATTTCAGTCCCAAAATAATAAAAAACAACTATCACAAGAGACTAATGGAGGTGAAGAATCTTCATGGCATTGGGTTTTATTTATATTCATGAAGCCCAAGATGGCAGTATTTCTTGGGGAGAGCAAATGGGCCTAAATATGTAATGTGTGGTAATGCTAGTAGTAGTGAACATGGCAGTTGAGAAAAAGAAAAAGAAAAAAGGAGAGAGGGAGGTGGAAGAAAGTTTGATGTTTTAAGAGAGGGATGGGATCTGCAGTGTCACACGTCAAGTTTTCATTATCACAAAGTGACCTTAGTGTCATGTGTACTCCAACCAGATTTACTGTGCATTAGCTACATTATAGCATGTCATGTGTACACCAACCAGATTTACTGAACATTAGCTACATTATAGCATGTCATGTGTACACCAACCAGATTTACTGTGCATTAGCTACATTATAGCATGTCATGTGTACTCCAACCAGATTTACTGTACATTAGCTACATTATAGCATGTCATGTGTACTCCAACCAGATTTACTGTACATTAGCTACATTATAGCATGTCATGTGTACACCAACCAGATTTACTGTGCATTAGCTACATTATAGCATGTCATGTGTACTCCAACCAGATTTACTGTACATTAGCTACATTATAGCATGTCATGTGTACACCAACCAGATTTACTGTGCATTAGCTACATTATAGCATGTCATGTGTACTCCAACCAGATTTACTGTACATTAGCTACATTATAGCATGTCATGTGTACACCAACCAGATTTACTGTGCATTAGCTACATTATAGCATGTCATGTGTACACCAACCAGATTTACTGTGCATTAGCTACATTATAGCATGTCATGTGTACACCAACCAGACTAATGGAATAGTCCCAAAAGTGCAAATCAGTCCATCTAGCTCTCCAGGCAGGCTCAATCAAACACTCAAAGCATTTTAAAGAAAGGAACAACGATTTGAACCCAGGTATGACACACCATCAGCACGACAGCACTGACATCACACCATTTATACCATCCTTTGTGTGTTGACATTCACCTGAACAAGAGTACATTACACAGTCCTACTGTGTCTGGACCTGAACTAACAAAACCCCTCATTGTCAACCAGCACTGCTGTCCAGACCATGATGCTTACCCTATTATGCATTTTGGATTTTGAGGCCCTCTGAGTCACACACGGAGCCACGGACACAAAGCTTGACATTTAGCCAGCATGCCAGCATCAGTCTCATGCAGATTAGCTAGCGATCCCAGGACACCTCGATATAGAACTAGAAGTGTCCAGAGAGTGTGGACATCAACAAAAGCCTGAATGACATCGACGCCACTGAAAACCTAAGTGCCATTGCGAGTGAGATTTTGGCAAAGGATTGTGGGCCATTACAGTTCCACACAATAGCCGCCGACGTTATCCCTTTTCTTCCATTCTATTCTGCCTTTCTTTATTCGGCTTATTCATAGTTTATAGTTTTCAGTGTACAATGGCGTGAAATATACCCCCAGAAGCCTTCTCGTGTTTTTATACTCTGCTGTGCTTGAAAAGAAGCAAAACATATAGTGAATAAAATGAAAGAGAGAGAGAGAGCGAGAGACACAGACACACAAACCTCATTAGGTGTAACAGGCATACACACTGCTCTCATTGTGCAACCCTAATGTTTGGGTTAGTGTTGACTGCTTGTGTCTGTGTTTGAATGTAGCCCAGCAGTCTGTTGACTAGTATACCTGCCACCCTACTCTCTCTTGATTACTACACTACCTTGACCTTCCTGTGGTTCTCTCTCCCTCCATCACACACATGTATGCACACACACACTCACACCACAGGGACTCATGTCAGACTCAGGATGCATGCTGATGTAGAGGTGTCAAAACACAATCTGTTGGACTTCTGACAAAAACAGACAAAGATGCCCTGCCTGTGCTCATGCATGCTTAGTGCTGATTACTGAATGGTACTGTAGTTTTGAGTTATTGTATAGAACCCCATTTTTTTTAAAAACCTTTAATCTTTATTTAACTAGGCAGGTTGGTTTTAAGAACAAATTGTTATTTACAAGGACGGCCTACCAAGGAATAGTGGGTTAACTGCCTTGTTCAGGGGCAAAACAACAGATTTTTTTCTTTGTCTGCTCGGGGATTGAATCCAGCAACCTTTTGGTTACTGGCCCAACGCTCCAACCACTTGGCTACCTGCCACAAATAATGATATGTATTTAAGTCTATAATAAACACAAGTACAAGCATCTAGCCTGGCTCTCAAATACAATGGAATTGTTATATATATATATATATATATATTTATATATTTTTTTTTTATATAACTAACTTAATTTTTTAATTTTGTCGTATTTGTGTCTTTTTTCATTCTTTCTTTCTTCATCTTGACTTGTTTTCCAGGGTGACTCAATGAGAACCAACATCCAACTGGATTTCGGAGATGGCACGGCAGTCTCCTACTCCAACCTGAGCTGGATCGAAGAGGGGATCAGACACGTTTACAAGACGGCTGGGATATTCCGTGTCTCGGCCTTGGCGGAGAACACCCTGGGATTTGATACTACCACCTTGTACCTCCATGTTACGTGTACGTCACCTCTATACATTCATCTATTTTGTCAGGGATATTCAATTCCCGCCATTGAGGAATGAAGTACTTCTGGTTTTAGTTTATACTGTACCTGGTAGATAATTGGTCAGTTATTGTGACACCGGCCATTGATTGACCAGAGTGGTCACTCATCTGGTAACCCTGCTCTGAATCAGTCCCTGATTGGAGGGAAAGGATAGAAAACAATAGTGCTGTGGTTCTCAAGGATCATAATTGAATATCGCTGCCTAATATTTATCTGTAAATAACCACCTTACTAAATATACAGCAGTGTACAATGGAGACAGTTAAAGACAAAGTACCAGAATGCTCTGCACGTAGTACAGCACAATGATGCTCACTCTCTCTTTTCATCTTGTAATGAACCACCCAGACAAACGTCAACCCAGTCAAGTAAATAATCGTGACAAATATAACATGCTCATGTCTAAAAGGCGTCAAGAATTATCCAGCTCTTTGAAGTGCTGTGTTTGAATTGCCACCCCGTCTCCTGACTTGAAAAGTGAGGCTTTAGTCAATTACTGGTGCCATTTAAGTGCTGTCTCTGGTCGCCACGACACTTTCAATCAGTGTACTTTGATATTTTTGACGTCATTGATTCTGCTGGTGTTTTTTTCTCCATGGTTTGGTACAAATTATTATACTTCAAAAAAAGTTGTACCCCTTTTTCTCCCCAATGTCGTGATATCCAATTGGTAGTTGCAGTCTCGCCACATCATTGGAACTCCCGTACCGACTCTGGAGAGGCGATGGTCGAGATCCGTACGTTCTTCAAAATAATACCCTGCCAAGCCGCACTGCTTCTTGACACACTGCTTGCTTAACCCGGAAGCCAGCCGCACCAATGTGTCGGAGGAAACAACGTCCACCAGGTGACCGCAATCAGATTGCAGGCGCCCGGTCCGCCACAAGGAGTCTCTAGAGCGCGATTGGACAAGGACCTTGTCCAAACCTTCCCCTAACCCGGATGATTGTGCACCACCTCATGGGTCTCCCGGAACCGGCCGGCTGTGACAAAGCCTGGGATTGAATACGGGTCTGTATTGACGCATCAAGCACTGTGGTGCAGTGCCTCAGACCTCTGCACTCGGGGGGCTGTTTGGCACATTTTGAGGTAATTTACAGGGGAGAGAGAGTGCAGATGATGCTTTAATCAATGTGCCAATCACGATGCCCCCACAATTTTCAAATTGGAATATTTTTAACACCCGACACAGATTAGGGAGCCTGACCAAATGCCTCACATCACACACACAACACACACACGTGCATATCTGCATAGACACAAACCTAAAAGATGGAGACACACAGATACGCACACTTTCTTTCTCTGTCACACACATCATAAACATACACAGACACTAACACTCACACATGCATACACTGCATGCGTTTGAAAGCTAGGATAAAGATTAGTCTCAGTTAAAAAGGATAACAGAAGTTAACAGAAGCCCAGGTGGAGACGTACAAGCCTGAACGCCGAGTCACACCACTGTCAGCCGGAATAATACTGTTAAAATACAGTGTTATATCTTTCCGCTATAGGAACCTTCACCACTTAGATCACGGTAATGCCACGTACACCCACGTCAGCTCCTATTGCGGTCTCTGCATTGCAGACCACAGTATTACTCACAAGGTATCACCTCAAAAACATGATAATGCCAACGTGTTTTAAGTCGAGAATAAATCTTGTTCTTCAACTAAATTCCATCAAAACCATAAAACATTATGACAGTTATGATAATTGTTGAGGAAGATTTCATTCACCTTCCCTTTTCAGCTAAAGTAGTCTCACTGAGAAGAAGATCCCACACACCACCCCAGTGATAATGATAGTGATACTGGCAAGCTCAGTGTGAGAGATCTTCTTTTCTCTAATTCTTAATTTAAGAAGGTTGCTATTTCTTTTTTCCCACGCACCTGTAAAATTAATCTCTGGATGTGCCGGTGCTTTTCATATTTAAACCAAAAAAGTATCTAAAAATAATATTTCCATGTGCGAATGCTTTTCCTATTGTAAAATAGGCAGTGTCAAGCAATGTCCTTGTAATTACAATCATATATGGATTCTGAATCATTCAATACTGAGTCTGAATCATCCAATATGGAGTCTGAATCATCCAATACTCACTCTGAATTGTCCAATACTGAGTCTGAATCATCCAATGCTGAGTCTGAATCATCCAATACTGAGTCTGAATCATCCAATACTGAGTCTGAATCATCCAATGCTGAATATGAATCGTCCAATACTGAATATGAATCATCCTCTGTGTTTGTATCAGGTCCTGTGGAACATGTCCAATTGCTGGCTCCATTTGTGGCCATCAAGAACAAGGAAGTAAACCTAACAGCAGTGGTGTGGCCCATCCACTCCAGGACCGTCACCTACTTCTGGTGGCTGGGGAACAACACTGAGGTAAATTAGACTTAAAACACTTGGTGTACAGAGAAGAGGGCCTAGAACCGAGCTCTGTGGGACTCCAGTGTTGTGTATAGTATACAGTATATGTGGGTTACCAACTATACAACTTTTTTGACACTATTCAAAAGGGGTCTTACCCTATAATGCCATATACTGTACATGTACTGCAGTTGTGGCTGGTGTCACTGTAACTAAATCAGAAGACAGGCTTATTGTAATGGCTGAAACAGAAACCAATGGAACAGCATCGAACACATCAAAGACCTGGTTTTCATTTCAGTTCCATTCCATTTCAGCCATTATTATGAGCTTTCCTCCCTTCAGTAGCCTCCACTGATGTATATATGGGTTATACATGATGTCTATGGTATTAAATACATTGACCTCTTCTATTAATGAAGACGACTATGATAGAGGTGAAGCAGTCTCTGATCTTATATTTTGTCAGACAGCTTATTAGTATGTCATAAGTTATAACCTTAGCTGCATTGGTTCCAGGTATTATGGGGAGGTAGGGTTTTATCTGTTTTGTAGGGTTTTATTCAAGTCAGATGCTCCGACTACTCTAAGTGAGAAGTTGTTATCATCTGGAATGGATTTCTTTCATGTTTTGGGGTTTTAGCCGCAAGGTTTTAAAGGTTTAAAGGTTTTAGGTGAAGGGATTATGACATGATCAAAGTGTGATCATCCATTTTGTCCATGTTCCCTCTTCCTCCAGCCGGTGATCAGCTTAGACGGGAGCATCTCGTACACCTTCACCAGCGAGGGAATGAACACGGTTACGGTCCAAGTGTCTTCAGCCAACGCCATACTGCAAGACACCAAGATTATAGCAGTCCAAGGTTCTCTCTCTCTCTCTCTCTCTCTCTCTGATCACCCTAATCAAATTATTCTACTTAATGTAATGCTAATTAGCACATCTAGCAGGCATCTCACTTGGTATGCAACTTTTGAGTGTACTTTACATTTGAATATGTCAGGATATATGCGAAAGGGTACATTACCCCAATTATCTAAGAAATCACTTAGCAAGCAATCATCTCCTCTTGTCAAACCATGATCACATGCATACTGTGCCCACACACTCACACACACCAACATCCCTGTCAGCTTTCCCACCCATCAGAAGACAGTTAGAGGAGGGACACAACCAGAACAAAGGACAGTGGGGAATGAAGAGGATACCTTGAGAATAATGCACCTAGATCAGGGGCTGAATTAACAGTCTGTTTCTGTTTCTCCCCTGGGTCTCTCTCTCTCTCTCTTTCTGACAGAGTTCTTCAAATCTCTGCTTTTATCTTTCTCCCCTAATCTGGACGAGTACAACCCTGATGTCCCCGAGTGGAGACAGGATGTGGGGAGAGTCATTAAGAAGGCTCTGCTCCAAGTAAGCGTGAATTCCTTCCTCTCTCGTTCTCCCTCTCTCTGGTCTCTTTCTATCCACTCAGACGCTTTGGCGTTTGCCCTCGGGCTGTCCTGTGATTCGTTATCACACAGGTGCGAGAGGCTCGGCATCTTCTTCCCCCCTCGAGGCAGCTTGATGAGCCCTAACAACTTATTTTCAGAAGTCGGAGCAATGAAATGCGTTCTTCTGAATTAGCCTGGAATGAAGGAGATCTTAGGCATTACTATGACACTGGATGTGCATAGTCTCTGCGGAGGAGAGCTAGAGCTGATATGTCATAGTTAAGTGTGTTACTCTTCCACTTCGTGTGTTGGTTTAGGCCTATAGTGTGAGACTTGTGGTCTCTCTGTGTTTTCACCATCTCCACAGTTGATTTGATATGAGAGGCGCCTCAGGCGAGCTAGGCTGAGAGCCAGTGGAGGGAGCTACTGTGATATGGGTCAAAGTGAGGCTTCGTGAGGGATAAAGTGCACTTTGTCACCTGGGAGTCACATAGTATGTTCATGGCAGTATAGTATAGCACCAGCCAATTGAATTGTGTTGAACTGAGGGGCTCACTCAGATATAGAAAGCTTGAGCTATTAATTGCTTTGCCTCAATAGACTGTTACAGCACCTCTTTTCATACAAAACGTTTTGTTATACAACCTTTTGGGACCTACATGCATTATACGGTATCTATTGAGTTTATGAACACTAGTTCATGTGTCATATGCTCCTCCATATACAGTAATCCTATCAAACCATCCCTCCTTTCATCTCTTTCACCCTTTCTCTAAACGGAAATCATATTAAGGCCTATTCATCCATGTACTGCTAGAGTTGACTTAGGGTTCATAGTCTAGATATTGTGCAACAATCGCCATACAAAGTGTTATTAGAATTTTTCTCTTCATTTCTCTTTTGGTTTTCTGCGGTTCACGTTCAGTTCACCTTCAAGATGAAACATATTCCATCGTGTCAAAGTAAACAACTCCCCACAATAAAGCAAAGATCGCTGCAAAACCGCAATTAATGTCAGGGTCCATTAAACTGCAGTGTTGCCGTACTACGGTACAGCTCTATGGCTGACAATAGTGAGAGCAAGGCAGGGCTTTTGCTCCTCAGCTGATTTCAACCCACGGCTTATTAATCGAGGTTTGAATAGGGAGTTCAGTAATATCCCCCCCTGGTTTCACCACCACTTGTTAATTCACCACTTAGTGGGGTGCAAGAGGTGAACATGTTCTCTTTTTTCCCTAAGAGAGTGCACTTCTTCTGGACATCCCTTTCTCGCTCTCACCCCCCCCCCCCCCCCCCCCCCCTCCTTCATTTCCTGGGTAACGACTGTACTTTACTTCACAGAATAAAATCATAGTTATAGGTGAATCATCATAACCTATTTATAACAACATTGTTGGAAATAATGCAATATGGAAGGAGTTAAGATAGAATAACCCAGTATTGTCAAGTTCACGACGAATGAAAAACAGAATCCCAATCATGGTGTGTTTACAATAGTAATTAATAATTGACCACTGTTTCATCTTATTTATTTAGCTTTACATACAGTAAGATTGTGTGGAAGCCACTCCAAAAGTGTTTGCTGTTAATTAAATTATATCAAGACACAATTCTGAAGAGGTGGTTTTACAACCATATTTGGGCTTGGACAAAGTTTCCTCCAAAACACTCACTCATTTGACTGTCTGACTCACCTTCTCTCCTCCCTTAACGCAGATCAGATTTTTCACTCCAGCCAATGAGTTTGGGGGCACAAAATGCCAGCGCTACCCAAGTACACAGAGCCAGATGAGTTTTTAGACTAATGAGTGATCGCAAAGAGAACAAATGCAAGCTGAGTGTATTGATTTTTACAGGGGCTGTTGCATCATATCCCCTTCCCTCTACCATTCATACTATACCTCTTTCCCCTTATTGCAAGTCATTCCTTTCCTCTTTATTTGTCCACTACTTTGCTACTTAAATTGTGATTTTATTAAGGCTTGATAATTGATGTGCTTCAAATGTATGTGACTTGCCGACTACGCCACTCCTTTGTCCGCCGATAAGCCCATAGAGTACCCATAAAAACATTAGTGGCTTTTAAAATGGACACTGATTGCTGGTTGGAACCTGTGCCTCGCTGGTAAATCCAAAGTGGATAAAGGACATTCTAAAGATAAATATTTAGTTGTAGCTATTTTGAAGGCATGGTTGTTTGGCAAGGACGTACATTTCCCATCAAAAAATAAATACACTTTTGCGAAAACATGGAGTTTGAGATTGGATTGAAAAAAGGATAACACTTTATTTGACTCCTAGGGTCATAACACATTAGGACACAGTCATAACCATGTCATAGTAGGTCATAACAGCTGAAACAACTTGTCATAAACTGTCATTATATGGTCATAACATTATCATGGCACATATATTTAGCCTGTTGTGACATATTGTGTTATTTTATGGCTGGTTATGAGACCTACATAAGAGTGTCAAAACCCGCAAAACCTACCACACAAGGCAAACCGTTCCATTACACCGTTGCCTACTTGTCAACAGTAGGTTTATGTTCTATTACATTTTCTAAAATGTACCATATTACATTGCAAACACACATTGATGTCAGACATGTACCTACCCCAATGCTCTGTTGCTCATGACTAGGATGAATGCAGGAGCAGGACAAGACACCATATTTTTGACTGATGACCAACAAAAGGGCATGTATGTGATAGACCTATCTGGCTAATATGATTATGATGATCATAATGCTTCTTAACAGTGTCATGAAGTGTATTAGTCCAAGTAAAATAACACAGGATGTTCATAATGCTTCTGGACAGTGTCACAAAGTGTATTTTCTTAGTACAAGTAAAGTGACACAGGATGTTCATAATGCTTCATGACAATGCATATTTTTCACAAGTTATTCAAAATTTGAGGAAAAAAATATATGACTGTAAAGAATTCATCACAACAACAACAAATGACTTAACTATAAATTGTATTATTAAGTTCCAATAACTGGTAACGCTACATATACATCTTTAGAATGTTGTGAACAAGCAAACTTTGATTCCAAAATATGGAAAAAAAGTTGTTGTTGTAAGGGTAATAATATAAGCCAGATACGCATATCGCATACATGACTGTCAGTCATAAGTTCCAAAGAGGGTGTTTGTCCTTCTCCTGCATTCATCCCAGTCATCAGCAAAATAACGTTGGGCTAGGCACATGTTTGACATCAATGTGGGCACAATTACAATGGTAGAAAAATGTTATATAGCATACTATCTACAAGTAGAATGGATTGGTTTGCCTTGTGTGGCAGGTTTTGTGGGCTTTAACACTCTTACATAGATGTCATAACCAGCCATAAAATATTGTAATATACAGTACCAGTCAAAAATTTGGACACCCCTACTCATTCAAGAGTTTTTCTTTATTTGTACTATTTTATACATTGTAGAATAATAGTGAAGATATCAAAACTATGAAATAACACATATGGAATCATGTAGTAACCAAAAAAGTGTTTAAACAAATAAACAAATATTTTATATATGAGATTTTTTAAAGTAGTCAACCTTCGCCGTGATGACAGGGCTATTTTCTGTACACCACCCCTCCCTTGTCACAACACAACAGATTGGCTCAAACACATTAACTTTTAACAAGGCATTTAACCTCATGAAGCCGGTTGAGAGAATGCCAAGAGTGTGCGAAGCTGTCATCAAGGCAAAGGGTGGCTACTTTGAGGAATATAAATCAAATCAAATTTTGTTTGTCACATACACATGGTTAGCAGATGTTAATGCAAGTGTAGCGAAATGCTTGTGCTTCTAGTTCCGACAATGCAGAAATAACCAACAAGTAATCTAGCTAACAATTCCAAAACTACTACCTTATAGACACAAGTGTAAGGGGATAAAGAATATGTACATAAAGATATATGAATGAGTGATGGTACAGAGCGGCATAGGCAAGATACAGTAGATGGTATTGAGTACAGTATATACATATTAGATGAGTATGTAAACAAAGTGGCATAGTTAAAGTGGCTAGTGATACATGTATTACATAAAGATGCAGCAGATGATATAGAGTACAGTATACACGTATACATATGAGATGAATAATGTAGGGTATGTAAACATTATATTAGGTAGCATTGTTTAAAGTTTAAAGTGGCTAGTGATATATTTTACATCAATTCCCATTATTAAAGTGGCTGGAGTTAAGTCAGTGCGTTGGCAGCAGCCACTCAATGTTAGTGGTGGCTATTTAACAGTCTGATGGCCTTTAGATAGAAGCTGTTTTTCAGTCTCTCGGTCCCAGCTTTGATGCACCTGTACTGACCTCGCCTTCTGGATGATAGCGGGGTGAACAGGCAGTGGCTCGGGTGGTTGTTGTCCTTGATGATCTTTATGGCCTTCCTGTGACATCGGGTGGTGTAGGTGTCCTGGAGGGCAGGTAGTTTGCCCCCGGTGATGCGTTGTGCAGACCTCACTACCCTCTGGAGAGCCTTACGGTTGTGGGCGGAGCAGTTGCCGTACCAGGCGGTGATACAGCCCGACAGGATGCTCTCGATTGTGCATCTGTAGACGTTTGTGAGTGCTTTTGGTGACAAGCCAAATTTCTTCAGCCTCCTGAGGTTGAAGAGGCGCTGCTGCGCCTTTTTCACGATGCTGTCTGCATGGGTGGACCAATTTAGTTTGTCTGTGATGTGTACGCCGAGGAACTTAAAACTTACTACCCTCTCCACTACTGTTCCATCGATGTGGATAGGGGGGTGTTCCCTCTGCTGTTTCCTGAAGTCCACAATCATCTCCTTAGTTTTGTTGACGTTGAGTGTGAGGTTATTTTCCTGACACCACACTCCGAGGGCCCTCACCTCCTCCCTGTAGGCCGTCTCGTCGTTGTTGGTAATCAAGCCTACCACTGTTGTGTCGTCCGCAAACAAATCACAAATATATTTTGATTTGTTTAACGCTTTTTTGGTTACTACATAATTCCATATGTGTTATTTGATAGTTTGGAGGTATTCACTATTGTTCAAAAATGTACTGTAGAAAATAGTCAAAATAAAGAAAAACCCTTGAATGAGTAGGCGTGTCCAACCTTTTGAACAGTACTGTACAGTATGTCACAACACGTCTAAATATATGTGTCATGACAGTGTTACGGCAATGTTATGACAGGTTATGTCAACTTTTGACATATTATGACATGGTTATAACCGTGTCATAACGTGATATGATGCTAGGTGTTAAATGAATAAAGCGTTGTATTGGTTATTAACACATGTTGGTCAAGCCCAAAGCTATTTCATTGTCCCCTCCCTCTACTTTGATTTCAAACATGTTAAATATGTATATAATCTAAGGGCAGTGTTTTTGACTGTAGACTAAGAATACCATACAAGTATGAACTTATTGTAACAGTACTGTCCATTGTCAACAGGTGTCAGACTTTCCAGAGGATCAGCTGTTGGTTGCAGTGTTTCCAGGTGTGCCAACGGCTGCTGAGCTCTTCCTGTTACCACACAAGAACCAATCAGAGGGCAGGAAAAAGAGCGAGGAGGAGCTAGAGCAGGTATGGGATAGTTAGATTGGACACTGACATTTTGAGTGTTATTGTAATTCTGTCATGGCATGTATGACAAATAGTTTCCAATCCTTCACACCAATTCACACAATAGGATAAATGCATTGTCATGGCTGAAATGACACACACACACGCATTAATTATATGCGCCGAGTCCGACAATTGAACCAACGTGCAGCAAATATTATTAAAAGTGTGACAATTGTTTGACTAAATGATGCTTCGTTCATCTCCTTCAACAGATCTCTGAGATACTTGCTAGCGCTCTGAACCAGAATCTGGTGGAGTTTGAGCTAAAGCCAGGAGCAAGAGTAATTGTTTACATCACACAGCTAACTTTGGGTAAGGAAAGAAGTTAGTATCAAGATAATTACATAAATGAACTGTATGTACTGGCACGAGAAATCATTATTTTCTCTACATGTTGTTGTTTTTTTTAGCTGTGCTTGTTTCTTTTTGTGATGTCATAAATGCAATGTCATTTACTGGCGCTAACGTCTTCATATTTGTGTAGCATAAACCAAACACATTTTTTTTGGTTCTGGATTTAAAATGCCTTATATGTTTGTCACAATATTGGGTGTATGAAGATTGGAGGAGGATGTGGGAGGAAAGGGAGGATGGATTTTATTTGAAGTGGAACTCCTTGAGGCAATTGATGTTTTATATCTGCCATCAAGACGACCCAAACATCTGTTCACTGTCTTTTACAGCCATCCAGCCACAAAATGAGTGTTGCACTGAGTATAATTATGTTGATTGTTTAGTCCTTGAGAAAAGGACAAAAAAAAGAGAAGTTTGGTTATAAATGCATGCGGAATTCAGAATCGCTTAAAAAAATAATCAACAACATTACACCAGTTTGAGTATTGGCTCAGAATGAGACAAACAAATAACTACTCTTGGCTGCAATTAAAATGCTTTGCCAGCGTCCACCCCAAAACAACACAAATCCTCTTTCACATTGGAAAAGATTCTCAGTTGAAAGTATTGGAATGGATACAGAGCAGTAGTCCAGCCTTCTACTACAGTATATACTGTACATCTACAACACCACACTCACTACACCAGCTGGAGCTGGCTTCTTATGTTAGAGTTGAAAGTGCCCTTACGGAAAAACCACATGATTTCACATGTGGAAAATCACATAATTTCACATAAAATGTAACTTTTTGGAACTCTTCACGGTTTTTCTTTCTGTAATGGTGGGGGTGGGGGTTGGAAAGGGGATTGCCAGGTTTGACAGGTCTAATAGTACATATTTTGATAGTTCTATTAGCCAAGTAATCCCAGTCAGAACACATAGGCTTGAGCTGGCCGACTGTGGCTTAAAGGGCTAGGTATACAGAAGCAGGTCTGCGGGTGCTGGACCATAACGTGTGCGTGTGTGTGTGTTTGTGTGTCAAGGGTGTGTAATACCACAGAGAGAGGTGTTAAATAGTATAATCAGCACCACATACCCCCAGTTTATTCCACAGTAAGTGTTGCACTTTATTTGTGACAGTTATTGATGTAAAAGGCTCGATTTAAACACAACTTAGCATTTACCTCTGAATATGAATGTTGCTATGCTTGTTTAAAGCAGATGGCTTTTAGTTGGAGAAAAGGCAACCATTGAGAAATAGTAATTACACGCTATCACAGCCTGGGACATTAAAAATGCACTATTGTTGCCTTGGATCGACCCATAATACATAGCCAGATTTATTTACTTGAATCAACAAATGGATTAGTGAAGCATATGCATTGACTGTATGTATCCCTACTGTAGCAGACTGTTGTGATGCAAAATATACATCTCAACTGTACCACCATTATTGTTATTAGTGGCAATGAAGCAAGATCATCTCCAAGGCGTTCCCAGATTAGCCTTTATTGTGTTGCTCTGTTCTTGTTATGTTTAATGATTGTCTTCCTCTACCCTCTGTTACAGCACCCTTGGTGGATTCCATGCCGAGACACAGCAGTTCAGCCATGCTGATGCTCCTATCAGTAGTATTCCTGGGTTTAGCAGTGTTTCTCATCTACAAATTCAAGAGGTATATACTGTACTGTGTGATTATATATTTGAACACTGTATCCCAGCACTGCTCTCATCACCTGTCAACGTCATTAATAATGCATATTAGAATAATATGCTAGATTGGTAGGGCCTGCATCAATAATGAACTGAAGACGTTCCTTTGAAATAACTTTTCAAATTTCCTTTATACTGTAGATGTAGTAAACAGATTTAGAGTGATTTGGATGCATGAGGCACGTGTTGGAATCAGTGATGTTATGTTAATAAAACTATCATTCAGTTGCTTAATATGCTGTTGCCATACTTTGGCTGTTAGTAGCTGAATTATTAAAATGGTGAAAAAGTCTGTGTAAAATGCATCAATTATGGATATTGAAATTCCCGGATGAATCTAAAGAAGAAGCAGATTTATTGAGATGTCACACCCGACAAAGCAAAACAATTAAGTAACAAAATGACTTGGAATTTGAAATAAATTGAAGTACAAGTGGATGAAACAAATTTCTAATCATAAATGGAAAATATTTTTCTGAGATTATGCAAAATGTATGTACACTACCGTTCAAAAGTTTGGGGGTCACATAGAAATGTCCTCAACTAGTCTAAAGAAGGACAGTTTTAGTGCTTCTTTAATCAGGACAACAGTTTTCAGCTGTGCTAACATAATTCAAAAGGGTTTTCTAATGATCAATTAGCCTTTTAAAATGATAAACTTGGATTAGCAAACACAACCTGCCATTGGAACACAGGAATGATGGTTGCTGATAATGGGCCTCTGTACGCCCAAGTCAGCTGTTTCCAGCCATGTCTACACTGTAATTCCGATCAATTTGATGTTATTTTAAATGGACACATTTTTTTTTTTGCTTTTCTTTCTAAAACAAGGACATTTCTAAGTGACCCCAAACTTTTGAATGGTAGTGTATATACATTAGGAGTACAGTCTTATATCGCTAAATTGATGTCATATGGACATTTAATGATGTATAGATTAAGAATGTCTTAGTTAGATATCTAGTGGCGTCATGATAATAGGGGGATTAGTATAGTTTTGTCAACATACCAACTCTGAACAAAAAGTGTAATATATGTATTTGAGAAATGCTGCCAAAGGGATGGATCCTCATTAAATAGTCATTCCCTATTGTAACATGGCTGATGTCTGTCTACATTTACCAATCTGTAGAAAAATCCCCTGGATTAACATATACGCGGAGGTGAACCAGGAGAAAGAGCAGGAGATGATCGGTTCGGTCAGCCAGAGCGACAGCACGCCTAAGATCACCCTCAGTGAGTTCTCTACGGCCAAAGAAGTCATGGAGAAGGAGATGGACGCCAGGGTTAAACGTAAGATACATGGTCTGATAAATCATTTTTTAACAGCAAGTTGCTAATTTGGATGAACTTTGGATGAACTATGAACTTCCAACAATATTTCACAGACATTGTCCAAATTAATTTTATTGGACTAGAACACATACGGGTCAATATCTCCATGTATAAAAATGTTGAGTTTTGACCTGCAGTGTATACAATACATAGTGTTTATAAAGTCTACAGTGTTTCTTTACATGGAATTAACTGGTAAGGAAAGGGAGGAGTAGTGTATCTTCAGAAGAAAACTAGGAAACAAACGAAGCAACATTCTTTCCGCAATATTAAGCTGATCAACCCCTTAAAAAAATGTTAAAAATAAAAAGGAAACAAACGAAACAATGGGTCAGCCACTAATGTCCTACCCGTGAAAAAACAGCTTAAGATCTTTGTAATGAAATTGTAATGACATTGTAATGAAACCCCAGTAATTAACAGGCAGTATCAGTGTCAAAGTAAGTTTGTTTCACAGACATCAAAGCCTCTACTACCAGTGGACTAACCTATGTTGTTCTTATGTGTGTTTTTTCTCTCCCTACCCCAGGGCGAATTGGACATGCCTGCGAGAGCACAAGGGAGATTCCTAACTGTACTAGCGTGTAAAGCCAGGGAAGGAATGCAACACATGTGTACAGACAAAGTATTGCCATTTTGAGGGTTCTCTCTTTTTTGTTTTCTTTTGTAATTTCTCAAACACAACCCCAATGTTAATAGTTTTCTAAGGGCCTGATTTATACTGATGTGCATGGGTGTCTTGCTTGATAGCATCTATGCGGTGAATCTGAAATCCACTCAACGAGACAAGTTTCAATTACAAGTATGAGCTTCTTAGGCCTACTGTTACGCAATTTGGATTAAAAAGAAACGTTACATTTTCAGTCCGTAATTGTCTTATTTCATGGACTTTTATCAAAGCCTTTATCAAAACCTACGAAGAGCGTTATGTACATTTCTTCATGTTTTACTTTTCATGAGGTATAAGAGTTTTTGTCTGTATGGGCCATCATGTCTAGGTCTCCGATCTAACAGGGAATATTATTGAAAATTTACCATATTATCTTTAGATATCAGTTATCACTCTGTATATAATATATGTATGTTTACTTTTCACACGCTTGTAGTAAAAGTACAATGCTAAACACAGGAGATCTAGTCATGGCCTGTCATCAGTTATTAAAAGTGTGTTAAAAAGCAAGATGTTACTTATAGGAAGAGATCAATTTTTTTTTTTATGATGTCCTTGACTTGTGCATGTTATTATTAAGGACGAGATGTATGTGTTGTAGATAAGCAAGTATTGTAAATAGTTATTTTCTATTCATTAAAAGAGCTCAGTCACTTTTACATACAGTATATATACACAGACTTGCATATTCTTAATTTGGTTGATTTATGGCATACAATGTACAAAGGGTTTAACTGTTAAAGATGGGCATCATTTTCTAAATATCAAACCAGGTTAATTAACACAACGCCACCCCTGCTTGAAATGAAGTAAAACACATAATTGGTAGTCATTTTTTACCTGCATCTCAAGGTTAAACTCTTTGTAACAGACGACACTAGCCATAAACATCATGGGATTATTTCTAATGTTTGCCCTTTGAATGTAACGAGAAAAGTGGAATCAACCAATTAAGATCCGTGGATATAATTTGTGTCTGATTCATCAAGATGATCCCACATTGTTGTCGATGTCAAATTGTTATTACTGATGAGTATATTGTACAAGGCCCATCAGCGTGTCAAGGACAAGTATCTTGGGGGTATTTTGCAGTGTATCAAGTCCTTTGCTGGCATCTATTCTTAGAGTGCTCTATCTCTGTAAAGCATATCAACTCTCATAGAGTTTCATGGTAATCTCCTCAAACAATATCTCCATACAAGAAGGGAACAAAACAACTTTGTGTTGACTTTCCATTCATCTGATAAGCTATCTAGAGAAAAAAACTACACAAGTCCCTCAAATTATCCCACTATCAACACATTTCATCAGCTTCATTTAGAAGTTAGAAACTTACTGTTGAGTCAAGTTCCACCACTTAAATTCCCTAGCGTGGTGAAATACACACAATAGTATAAATGCTAGCTAGTAGCTAGTTTCCTCCACTACACTGCTGTGCAATGCAGTCCTCCGAAAGCTGTCATCAGAAAGAGCAGGAGCAGGAGCTTCAGTCAGCCAGCAGCTTGAAGGCACGGACAGGTCCCCTGGCAGCAGGTGTAGCCAGTCTGGCGGTAAGCGGAGATGAGTGGATGATTAAGCAGCGAATTCACCATGCTGAGCTATCCCCAATGTCGTGCCTGGAGTTAGCACATGACGACACACAGAGGCGGGAATGGCGGCGATGTTTAGAGAATGTTGCAGAAGGAAAGTGTTTCCCATGATCGTGTACATAAGTGTGTTCAGTAGTAAAGGAAAGGGGTGGAGCTTCTGTATCTGTAGTCCCTTGTTACATTGTAACGAGAGTGGAGTTACATTTTAATAGGAGTGTTATAGCAGTTGTCAAAGCAAGTTGTTGCAGTAGCGACAATCGAAGGTTGTTATGATGCATGAAACTCCATCCACAGAGGCATTCTTCTTGACAGGACATAACAAAGCAACACTTTGTTTTGTTGAACGATAATTGCATCATCCTCACTCATCTGACTGTCCCTGTTTTGTTTGTTGTTGACAAATCACTTTGATGTTCTCAATGTCACGCTGGCTTTGTTCAAATACTTATTAAAAGAAAACAAGATTAATGTAGTGACAGATAACGGGAATATTAAATTGTTTTTTCTTTGTGCCATCTCTGCCAACACCAGTTCCTAAGGTGACTCCTCCTCTGGTAGACAAAGTTGAGCTAGCTGAGCTAAAAGGTCACTGAGAGTTCATCCACGTGAATAATTCCTTTTATTTCTCCAGAATTTCTTCAGAAGACATTCCTTCGACATGTAAGGCCATTATAGCAGTGGATTACAACCATTCATCCCATGAGCCTCGAAGCTCTTTTTGCCCCTATGAGCTGGAAACATGCGTTGGCATTTTCGCCATGGTTGTTGATCATTCAACAGTGCTAAGTTCTTCAGACATGCTTATATTTTTCTGTACTGCTGCAGGTTTGTAGGGAAAGTGGTGGTAGGTTGTAAGGCAACAAAATAGGAACAATGCTAAGAGGGGTGAATACTTTCGCAAAGGCACTGTAATTGGGTTTTGTTACATTTGTAACAGTTAGTGCGCTTATTTATTGGTGTAGATATTTTATCCTGTGACGTTCGTTGAAAAAACCTTTCTCTTGTGTTCGTTGCTTGACATCAGATTCCATTGAGCTGGTTTGATTAGTTACAAATGTTGAACACCTAATATAAAATAATCTATGATGTCGGAAAGGGAATCAAGATTGTGGGAAAGGGAAATTAAGAATCCTTAGTGTACATAGATGCAGTAATGAGGTCAATGGAACTCAACCAAATTAATGGAAATGTCATGGAAACTCGTAGGGGAAAGATGGCCTGGGGGAAATGTCCTGAAACTCCTCATTGACCCGCAGCAAAATGTGGCTACACTTAGGCTATTGTTTATATGTGTATTTCACACTATGTTGAGGTAGAAATCGGAGTATAATGCATGTATGGATCTCATTGTGACCAATCAACTGCATTACAGTTAAAAACGACTTTGACTACCAGCACAGATTTCTGTATAATAGCTATGCTACCAGCTTATACGAACAGGAGTTAGCATTTAGCAGTCACTTCTTCAAACCTGAAATGGGAAAACTTCTAAAATGTTATGCACACTTTAGTAACCACTTAGTGGGTCTGTTACAATACATCAATCATGACGGATTTGACTATCTACTTTGTTAGGTCAGATTTGTTGAATGTTCGCTAATCTCCGTGGTCTGCGTTCCATTGACCTCTTTACCACATGTATTATGATTCTAAGGGCAGACCATTGTAATACTCTTCATTGCACAAATCCTACAAAATGCATGCATCATCAGTGCTGTTCTGTTTCATCTTAATTTCAATATTTCTACTGTAAAGAAAATGTCATTTTGAAATTGTTTCAAATAAATGTATTTTTCTACATCAACGCATTTCTCTTTGTGTAATGGAATTCTTAAAACTCTGAGAAGGGTAATAGGAGGTGATTTGCACTGCATATTAATCTTACATTCTTATTGCTATATCCGACACGTTACTGTGTGTGTGAGATTGAGTGTGTCTGCATTCTTGTTTCGAACCTCTGTTTATCTCTCTCTCTCACGCATTCGCTGTCTCAACCTCTGAACGCTCGGCTATGAAAAGCCAACTGACATTTACTTCTACGGTTCTGAGCGGTTGCACCGTCTATAAGCACTGTTTATATTATTTGACCCTGCTGGTCATCTATGAACATTTGAACAGCTTGAAGAATGAGACAATACTGTGCAGCTGTATTCATTGACCTGGCCAAGGCTTTCGATTCTGTCAATCACCAAATTCTTATCAGCAGACTCAACAGCCTTGGTTTCTCCAATGACTGCCTCGCCTGGTTCACCAACTACTTCTCAGATAGAGTTCAGTGTGTCAAATTGGAGGGCCTGTTGTCCGGACCGCTGGCAGTCTCTATGGGGGTACTACAGTGTTAAAATCTGGGGCCGACTCTTTTCTCTGTATACATCAATGATGTCGCTCTTGCTGCTGGTGATTCTCTGATTCACCTCTATTGCAGACGACACACTTCTGTATACCTCTGGCCCTTCTTTGGACACTGTGTTAAATAACCTCCAGACGAGCTTCAATGCCATACAACTCTCCTTACGTGGCCTCCAACTGCTCTTAAATGCAAGAAAAACTAAATGCATGCTCTTCAACCAATCGCTGCTCACACCTGCCCACCTGTCCAGCATCACTACTCTGGACGGTTCTGACTTAGAATATGTGGACAACTACAAATACCTAGATGTCTGGTTAGACTGTAAACTCTCCTTCCAGACTCACCTTAAGCATCTCCAATCCAAAATTAAATCTAGAATCTGCTTCCTATTTTGCAACAAAGCATCCTTTCCAGCAACTCATGCTGTCAAACATATCCTCGTAAAACTGACTATCCTGCCGATCCTTGACTTTGGCGATGTCATTTATAAAATAGCCTCCAACACTCTACTCAGCAAATTGGATGCAGTCTATCACAGTGCCATCCATTTTGTCACCAAAGACCCATATACTACTCACCACTGTGACCTGTATGCTCTCGTTGGCTGGCCCTCGCTACATATTTGTCGCCAAACCCACTGGCTCCAGGTCATCTATAAGTCCTTGCTAGGTTAAGCCCCGCCTTATCTCACTGGTCACCATAGCAGCACCCACCCGTAGCACACGCTCCAGCAGGTGTATTTCGCTGGTCACCCCAAAAGCCAATTCCTCCTTTGGCCACCTTTCCTTCCAGTTCTCTGCTGCCAATGATTGGAACGAATTGCAAAAATCACTGAAGCTGGAGACTGATATCGCCCTCACTTACTTTAAGCACCAGCTGTCAGAGAGCAGCTCACAGATCCAACTACCTCATCCCCATGCTGTTGATTTTATTTTTATTTTTGGCTCCTTTGCACCCCAGTATCTTTACTTGCACATCCATCTTCTGCACGTCTATCATTCCAGTGTTTAATTGCTAACTTGAAATTATTTTTCAACTACGGACTGCGGTTGAAAATTAGCCGGCTGGCTAAAACCGGCACTTTTACTGAAACGTTGATTAATGTGCACTGACCCTGTAAAAATAAAATAAATAAACTCAACTCTGGCCTATTTATTGCCTTACCTCATTTATTGCCTTACTTCACCCACCTTACCTCATTTGCACACACTGTATATAGACTTTTTCTATCGTGTTATTGACTGTATGCTTATTCCATGTGTAACTCTGTGTTGTTGTTTGTGTCGCACTGCTTTGCTTTATCTTGGCCAGGTCACAGTTGTAAATGAGAACTTGTCAACTAGCCTTTCTCAACTAGCCTACCTGGTTAAATAATGGTGAAATATATATATATATATACAGTGGGGAGAACAAGTATTTGATACACTGCCGATTTTGCAGGTTTTCCTACTTACAAAGCATGTAGAGGTCTGTAATTTTTATCATAGGTACACTTCAGCTGTGAGAGACGGAATCTAAAATAAAAATCCAGAAAATCACATTGTATGATTTTTAAGTAATTCATTTACATTTTATTTAACTCCAGTTTCAGTCTCTTTATCAGCACTGGAGTCATTAAGGAGCCAGCAAACCGAGTCACTGTGCACCGTCTGAAAAACCTTGATACAGTACACCTGCTTCAGCCAGCTACAGAAGCTACAGCCAGGAGCTGAAGTGTACACAATGCTCTCCCAAGCACCAACACTGCAGATCAGAATCAGTCATCACTTACTTACACTGCTGCAGGCATTTAGACAATGCACTGCTCTATTCCTGTCTGTCACGATGTTACTGTGTGGAGAATACATTAACTACAGCTATTAGATGTGTGTGTGTGTGTGTGTCTCTAGTGACGGGCATGTCATTAGCAAATAGCAGCTACAACAGTTGATGTAAAATACTTATGGTAAATGCAAAGGCTGCAAGACAAAGGTTGGGCATAAGTATTGTCAATGTGATTAATGTGATAGTTTGTGATAACTGTCACCGACACTTGTTCGGAAATGATAAATGCAGTTTTGTGTTAATCTTTCAATACTGCAGTCATGTTATACAGTAAGTTCCTGTTAAAGCTGTATCTTGTTACTGTAGATACTATACTGTATCTCATTATTGTAGATACTATACTGTTTCTTGTTGTAGATACTATAGTGTATCTTGTTATTGTAGATGCTATGCTGTCTCTTGTTACTGTAGATACTATACTGTATCTTGTTATTGTAGATACTATAGTGTACCTTGTTACTGTAGATATTATAGTCTCTCCTGTTATTGTAGATACTATACTGTATCCTGCTATTTTAGATACCATACTGTATGTTGTTACTGTAGATACTATACTGCATCTTATTATTTTAGAGAAGATATATTTCTTTAGAATATTTTCCAAATGATCTTTACGGTAGCGAGGTCACTGCGTGTCTCCTTCCTGAACCCAAACATGTGAGAGGTATTCCTATGAGGCACTGGTTTAATTATCACCACGGCGACAGGATGACTTCACAGTATTATGAGATACCACTTCCCCTTCTGATCCGTTCTACTGCCATTCTTTTGACACTGACAGGTAAATCGTCTTTAATTTGACATCCACGCCGTGTGACACCTGCTACCACTCGAACGTCAACAATGAGCGTTGTCTAACAGGCCATGTTTTTTTTTTCATTATCCTCTAGCCGCCTAAAGCCGGAAAGAGAGGACGAAGCGGTAAAGAATTGATTGGAGGCAGAATATTTGCACTTGATAAAATACCCTTGTCAAGAAAGATAGCAGCATTGTCATCTGCGAAGCCACCGTCCCCTCTAGGGATTGGGCCTTCACCAGACAATAAGAGTACTGTCACTTAATGACGAATAAAGACTCTACTTCGATTGCCGTTTATTTAACTTTTGCAGTTTTCTGTCTATGTTGGCAGATGGACCGACTTGGCATAAACAAGGGACATTTGTCTCGACCCGCAAAGGGAAAGCTTTCAGAGCAGCCTCATTATACCTAGGGTTAGATTAATGTTGGGGCATTTCTCAAAATGTTACAGGTATCTTAGGCTGCGTTTGCACATGCAAACCAATTCTAATAATTTTCACACTAATTGGTCTTTTGACCAATCCGATCAGCTCTAAAAAAGATCTGATGTGAAAAGATCTGATGTGATGGGTCAAAAGACCAATTAGTGGACAAAATATCAGAATTGGGCTGCCTGTGTAAACACAGCCTTAGAACCCTAAACACATACTCTAACTCTTGGAGAGGGTTGCTGATAAAATCAAATTTATTTGTCACGTGCGCTGAGTAGAACAGTGAAATTCTTACTTACAGGCTCTAACCAATAGCGCAAAAAATGTATTAGGTGAACAATAGGTAGGTAAAGAAATAAAACAACAGTAAACAGACAGGCTATATACAGTAGTGAGGCTATAAAAGTAGCAAGGCCACATACAGACACCGGTTAGTCAGGCTGATTGAGGTAGTATGTACATGTAGAGATGGTTAAAGATAGACATGTGGGATGTGTAATAGAAGCTTGGTTCTAGGCTAAAGTCTATTTACACATTATTTTAATGTGAGCTGGGCTCCCACACATATGCAGAGCTCCCACACTGATATTGGTTAGGATGGCACTACTGTGAAGAGGTGATTTGATCATAAGGATGTACATTTTGTCAAGACTGCCCAGGGCCCAAGACTGTGCGTTATGGTGCTTAGGATAGTTGATTGCAAGTGAACATAATGGAAATTTCAACAGCTAGTGTTTTCTGTAATAAGTGATTTCATGATTACTCCATTACTCCCACATGTCACTAAAAATGACTTAAAGTTCAGTGTAATCATTCAAACATTGAATATCAAAAAACGTATTCATGTAGGCCCACTGTGGTATTGCACAAACATGTGATGTCATGTGATGTGCCAAGATGTGGTCTTACTTGAAAACTGCAACATCATCATCTTGTGTCTCCCATTGAGCATAACATAGAGGGAAAACCACCTCCATAAGCATGTATTGCCTCTGACTTGGGGTTATTTTCCTCTGCTAACAACAGGCAGGCTAGAGGACAGCTTTCCATTGTCTTACATCCCACAGGGACCGGAAGAGGACAAGAGGCCATTACCAGAGGTGGCTTATGCATATTGTAATAACAATAATCCATTTATTAAATCTACCACAAAATCACATTCACAAAGAAGCATATTACATAAACAGCGGTAATTAGCTAGATGAAGAGCCCTTCTAGTCACTCAAGAGTTCAGCAAACACTTTTACTGAAGAGAGGGGATAGACATCAACCTCTGTCGACTGTCATAAGAGAATCGGTTTGATATCAAATTCCCTTAAATGAGCTCTGAAACGTTTTGACTCTTCAAGTGGGAGTAAGTTTATACATTTACCATTAGAGATTATCTTAATAAAAAATGTGAAATGAGTGCTACACCATAACAACAACAACATGTAATATTCCTTCTAGAGTCCTACTACAGACTGAAGAATCCGAGGAGACGTACTGCTGTCCACAATATCTCCCAGGGTTTAGCATAAATAAATTCACACAATCATGTAAGATGAAACATTCATATTTTTATAATATTAAGAACACACGGGAATAAATCATTTAGTTATTAATGATTTCACACGCTCAGCAGATTATATAAAAAAATATGCATTATCTACCTCTCGTCAATATGGAGCTGTCAGGCATGCAGGCGTTTTTGATCAGTTAGCACGACAACACCGGAGGCTATTGTTGTAACTCAAAGGCTGAATAGGTATCCTTGTACACATATCTCGGTAAACTTTATTATGAAAAATGATCTGCACTAACACATTTGGATATGAGCTCCATCCGAAGCAAAAATGAAATACACTATGTTCTAGTTCAACTTTACTTTATGAAGGTAATATAATTGGCTAAGCCAGATAGCAACTCTATGACCTCGTGATAACATGGAGCATACGGTCCAGCTGCACTGCAGAGATTTAGAAAATAGATAAATAAGGGAGATATGGAGGATCCATTAGGTAGATAATGAGCTTATTGTCCATATCGTTATATTGATCATAATGTAGATATTTGGATTAGCAATATCCATTAAAAGATAAGTGTATGCACGTAAGTATATCAAAGCATATGCATGAACTTGTTAAATTTGTAATATTCTGTCGTGTGTCATGTGTCATGTGTCTGAGAGTGAGAGAGAGTGAGACAACCAACTCGCTCGGTTGTCATGTGTCGTGAACAAAACTAAAAGGGTGACATCCAAAAATTAGTGGATGGGATCAATAAACCCATCATCCTCGGGACACACTCCTGACTTGAATGATGCAATTCATGTTCCACTTTTAAATAATAAAACTACCATGAAATTCTCATGAACAAATCCCCCATGTCGTTTAATATTTAATTTGGGTTAGTATTTCATCTGTTACATGTCAAGTCTCAAAATCAATATTTTGTACGAAATTGCGCAAACCTCAAACATATGGCATTGCGTGCTGGTATAGAGCTTCGCATTGAGGCCGGCAGGCTTTCTAGTCTGGTCGAAAGTGGCTGAGGGTCTAATTAGCCCCTACACCCCCTATAATTTCACATGGAATAGCTACTTTTCATAATTTGGCCAAGTAGATAGTTGGTTCATCACTAGTTCAAGGACAAATCACTGAACATTTGTGTGAAATGCTGCACATTACACTGTCTAAGATAGGACTGTGGAGACAAGATAACATAACCTGTTTTCTATCGCTTTCCCTCAATGACATGATTTGACTCACCTTAGAGAGAAAACATAACTGATACCTTATGTAAGTGGGGTTGTCAGCCCTCGCCTGCACTGAGCAACATATACTCAATGGTTTTGGAATTTCATGACACTTTTAAAACTCTTTGAAGAAGTGTGATCCCCAAACCAATCTTAAGACAGCATCTGTGCTTTCATTTTCAATTTCACAGCCATCAAAGGACCAAACTGAATGTGTCTAAAGCTATTGTGTCTGAAGCTATTGTGTATTCAGATCATCAAGCTTTTTACACAATGCTGCAAGGTTTCATCTCTAAGCTTGAGCATGGCACCTTCTCAGTGTGCCAGACACATACCCAATTCAGTGAGGCTCATAAATACAAATGAATATCAGTTGAGCTTTTGTTGTTGCTCTTTATCTGTCAGTCTCAAGAGTGGAGGCAATTTTAGTGGAGGAAATGCAGGTACAGTACCTTGCAAAATTAGTCACCCCATTGGCGTTTTTCATATTATGTTAAATTATAACCTGTAATTTAAATGGATTTTTATTTGGATTTTATGTAATGGACATACACAAAATAGTCCAAATTGGTGAAGTGAAAATATATATATTTTTTAATTAAATGAAAAACAGAAAAGTGGTGCATGCATATATATTCACCCTTTTGCTAAAAAGCCCCTAAATAAGATCTGGTGCAACCAATACCTTCAGAAGTTACATAATTATTTAAATAAAGTCCACCTGTGTGCAATCTATCAAGTGTCACATGATCTGTCACATGATCTCAGTATATATACACCTGTTCTGAAAGGCCCCAGTCTGCAACACCACTAAGCAAGAGGCACCACCAAGCAAGCAGCACCATGAAGACCAAGGAGCTCTCCAAACAGGTCATGGACAAAGTTGTGGAGAAGTACAGAACAAGGTTGGGTTATAGAAAAATATCCAAAACTTTTAACATCCCACAGAGCACCATTAAATCCATAATTAAAAAATGGAAAGAATATGGCACCACAACAAACCTGCCAAGAGAGGGCCGCCCACCAAAACTCACGGACCAGGCAAGGAAGGCATTAATCAGAGGCAACAAAGAGACCAAAGACAGCCCTGAACGAGCTGCAAAGCTCCATGGCAGAGATTGGAGTATTTGTCCATTGGACCACTTTAAGCCGTATACTCCACAGAGCTGGGCTTTACAGAAGAGTGGCAAGAAAAAAGCCATTGCTTTTAAAGAAAAAAATATGCAAACACGTTTGGTGTTCGCCAAAAGGCATGTGGGAGGCTCTCCAAACATATGGAAGAAGGTACTTTGGTCAGATGAGACTAAAATGTAGCTTTGACTATAAAGGAAAATGCTATGTCTGGCACAAACCCAACACCTCTCATCACTCCGAGAACACCATCCCCACAGCATGATGCTGCCACCAACATGCTGTGGGGATGTTTTTCATCGGCAAGAACTGGGAAACTTCAAACAGAATTCAAGGAATGATGGATGGCGCTAAATACAGGGAGGTTCTTTAGGGAAACCTGTTTCAGTCTTCCAGAGATTTGAGACTGAGATGGAGGTTCACCTTCCAGCAGGCAATGACCCTAAGCAACATTTGAGTGGTTTAAGGGGAAACATTTAAATGTCTTGGAATAGCCTAGTCAAAGCCCAGACCTCAATCCAATTGAGAATCTGTGGTATGACATAAAGATTGCTGTACACCAGAATGGGCAGAAATCCCAGTGGCTAGATGTGCCAAGCTTATAGAGACATATCCCAAGAGACTTGCAGCTGTAATTGCTGAAAAAGATGGCTCTACAAAGTATTGACTCAAGTTTTCAGTTTTTGTTTGTTTCACAATAAAACATATTTTTCATCTTCAAAGTGGTAGGCATGTTGTGTAAATCAAGTGATACAACCCCCCCAAAAAATATATTTTAATTCCAGGTTGTAAGGCAACAAAATAGGAAAAATGCCAAAGGGGTGAATACTTTCACAAGGCACTGTAACTGACAACATAAAGAAAACAACAACATAAAGTGTCTTAATATGGCAGTGGGTCACCATGAGCCAGAACAGCTTCAATGATCCTTGGTATAGATCCTCCAAGTGTCTGGAAATCTATTGGAGGGATGCGACACCATTCTTCCACAAGAAATTCCATCATTTGCTATTTTGTTGGTTGTAGAAAACGCTATTTCAGATGCCGCTCCAGAATCTACCATAGGTGTTAAATTAGGCTGAGCTATGGTGACTGAGACGGCCATGGGATATGGTTTCCATTGGTGTTGTGCTCCTCAAACAATTCAGTGACCACTTATGTACTGTGGATGGGGGCAATGTCATCCTTTGGGGGCATAGCCATGGTATCCAAAATAATGACATGCCCAGCATTTTTATACATGACCCAATTCATGATGGGATGTACATTGCTTCCTTTAGTCAGGAACCACACCTGTGTGGAGGCACCTACTTTCAATATACTTTACAGTGTCCATTTTTACTCATGCGTTTCCTTTACTTTGGCAGTTACCTATATGTGAAATATATTTTAAACCCATCCACCTGTGCCGCTGAAGATATACACTCAAAGGGCTTTATTCGATCCGTAGTGCTGAAGATACTCTTAAAAGCATGATTGACAGTTTAAGGCAATTTAAGGCAATTCCACAGTTACATTCACAGTAGGCCTAAACGCTGCATATGTCCTTAAAATTGTTACCCAGATCTTCCACAAAACTTCAGTGATGCGAATTGAATCCAGCCCAAAGACTCGCCTTAAAGTATATCTACCAAAAAGGCAAAGCTCACATATGCTTTTGGGGGGCTGAGTAGATTCATTTTTTTAATGTAAAATGAAATTGCAGGGGCGACTCTAGGATTATCCACTGTCTATAACAGTGAATGGGTCTATAACAGTGGATGGGTCTATAACAGTGGATGGGTCTATAACAGTGGATGGGTCTATAACAGTGGATGGGTCTATAACAGTGGATGGGTCTATAACAGTGGATGGGTCTATAAAAGTGGATGGGTCTATAACAGTGGATGGGTCTATAAAAGTGGATGGGTCTATAACAGTGGATGGGTCTATAAAAGTGGATGGGTCTATAACAGTGGATGGGTCTATAAAGTGGATGGGTCTATAACAGTGGATGGGTCTATAAAAGTGGATGGGTCTATAACAGTGGATGGGTCCATAACAGTGGATGGGTCTATAACAGTGGATGGGTCTATAACAGTGGATGGGTCTATAAGAGAGGATGGGTCTTTAACAGTGGATGGGTCTATAAGAGTGGATGGGTCTTTAACAGTGGATGGGTCTATAAGAGTGGATGGGTCTTTAACAGTGGATGGGGTCTATAACAGTTGATGGGTCTATAACAGTGGATGAGTCTATAACAGTTGATGGGTCTATAACAGGTCTGTAACCTGTCTTTATGCTGCATCTCTAAGTCTCAGTAGTGAAGGCAATTTTATTGGAGGAATGTAAGTGAAATACATTATAAACCCATCCACCTGTGCTGTTGAAGATAGACAACCAAAGACTCATCTTAAAGTTTAGTTACCAACAAAGTTGACGCTTAGCTGTGTCAACCACTGTAAAGTCAGAGAGAAAAAATGGAGCCTAGTTTTGGTTTTTAAGAACTGGATATTCCCTTCCCCAAAAGCAATACCTTGGAGATCCATGAAACTGAGTGGGTACTGTGTGGCACGATACACATTTAGTAAGAAAGGAGCCCTGTTGAATGGGAAGAGTCAGTTGGCATATCAATGAGTGGAGATTTTTTTAGGTCTCACTTCCCGAGTCCCTGAGCATTTTAACTCATCTGTCATGCACAGTTCACTTGTGTACTTGGGGGGCTGAGTAGAGTCTCTCAACTTGGTCTCTTGGTCTCAAGATGTTGTCATCTTGATGTGGCTTTGATCTCGAAGAACAAACACGCTTTTATACGTATTACTTTTCCATCAACAATGGATGAGAAAGAGGACTACGATCTCATTATGAACTGAAAAAAAAAGACAGAAGATGCTGGAATTGTAACTAATCTCCCTGATCCCTGATGTTTGATATTAATGACTTTTGCATCATTTGAAATAAATAAACATGATTTATTATGACATCTTGAAACCCACAGATAATGGAAAATAATCAACAGGCCAGCAGGCCATGTTTGAAACTTGAATCATTAGCAATAGAACAAAAGAAAACATTGTGATTATGTTCAGATGTATATCACAGGGTATCAAAAGTGTTTCACCCACAGAAGTTGTTGTTTTAATTACAATTCCAGCATCTTTTGTCTTTTTTTTCTCATTTCAAACCCAAAACGGAGATGTGCAACGAAAAAGCAATATGCATCTGCCTGCCGTTGTATTCAGTCAACGAAAAATGAAAGCCAATTCTTCACATTTCACATCTCAGCTGTGATGTGTATCCAACTCCAGATGATTGGGCCAACGTTACCTCAACGTTATATATTTCACCTCGTGATTTCAACAATTGTTGAAAGATTCTGAAATATTCTAGTAGTTTTTCAAAGCCTGTTTATGTGACTTTTGATGAAAATCGATTTCCATAAACAACAAACAGCGTAACCTGAGTGGAGTGCAGATGCCGAGCGCTACAGAATAACATGAAAGTATAATGATGAAAGACATCAAGTCCTAATGAAGCATCTGGAATCATCAAATAAGAAGACAACCTGCTGTATTCCTTCTCTCCCTCCCTCCCTGGTGGAATGGATGCTTGTCCTTGATGCTCAGTGCCTTGTAAAAAAAAAAACACGTGGATGCCGTGGGAGGGTTAACAATAGAGTGTAATAGGGTTGGAAAACACATAATTTTCTATGAGTTTGTCTGAAATGTTTGAAATAGATTGTTTACAGTTGAAGCTCGCCGGGCTCGGTTGAACTCCACCCTGCACATTGGAAACTGACCGTTTAAGACGTACTTTGCATTTCACAGCGTTGTGTGTCAAGTGGGGAGATGTGATGGCATTTATTTCATCACAGCAATGACAGACACCAGCACACAGGGGGATCTTTAATGCAGGTATAGCTGTGTGTAACAGTTTGTACGCAAGTACATGGATGTGTGTTGAGAGGGTGGACAGTTATTTCAACCTTCTTCCATTTATTATTTATGCCTGTAAGTAACTTGACAGAAAACAACAGGTCAAGGATAGGACAGCTTAAAAGCTTACCCGGCAAGGTTCAAATATCAGTGTAAAGGTGAATTAGCTTTGATTTCCTCTCTGACTCGGCACAAAATTATGTATCGAGGGAGCATACCAGGGGGGTTGAATGAATTACAAAAAAGGGTTCTGGCCACTTAGGGGCACTTTAGAGTTCATTTGATAAAATACTACTGTATTTGGCAAAAAAAAATATTTGGACAAACAATTCATGTGAGTCAGTGATGAGTATTCTGTTTCAGAGGCCTGGAGGATGGTTTTGTCCGTTTAATATTTCACCTCGGAATGGCGATAACTGTAATGAAAGTAAATGCAGAGGTATTCATGAGTAATCTAAATGGTCAATTTCTTCAATGGCTGAAGTGGCTGAGTTGAAGCCTAAGTGTTCACTCTGACACTGAGGTTTGGGACGCAGAGAATAAACAGCTTACTATGGTCAGGGCGTGACAGCCACAGTCTCACAGTTCCATTTTCAGAGTTTCTGTGGAAGTGCCTGAACATGTATAGCCTGAATTATCCACCTCCTGGCTCAGAAGAACTATATTCATGACATAGAATCAAATGAAAGCGTGTTCTGTTCTGTACTGTTTGTTTATTCGATACAGTATTGTAGGCCAGTATCTGTAGTATCTGTTATTTACAATCATATGAATAGCTATAAAAACAAATCTATCTTCACTCCTCAAATTTTGTCAGGCTCAGTCAGAATCTCTGGAATGGATACGTCACAAACCGTTGCATTTTTTTATTTCTCTAGAAAGTCCCTCTTAGCTAGACGAGTGGCGCCATTTCCGATACGGCAACTATCAAATCGGAGAAAAAAATAGTGAGTCCCTCTCACCGCCACTTCACCCTCACCTACCTCGTCACACAATCCTCCAATGAGAAGTACTTAATAGTTAATCATAAGCTTTAGTCTAAAGTGCACTAATACTGCCTCTTGTATCCTCCAAGTCCAGAGTTCTCCATGCAACAGCAGGGACAGCTGCCCTCGTTCACAGCTCATTTGCTTCTGCTTGTCATCTGTGTATGAATAATAACTCTGCCGAGACCTACTGTTTTTTTCCTTCTACATTTATGTGCCATCGTTATCCCCTGTCAGGTATTTCTGTCAATAGTCTCGTGAAAGGAACACCGTAACTTGCGGAGTCATACAGGTGGGCATATTTGTAGACATTTGAGAGTTTATTAACCACTATCAATTTAGTGAAGTCAGTATGGATTTTATTGAACCACTATTAAACAAATGATTTCCCTATTGTGTTAACATCATATTTTGTGGAATTAGTAGACCAATGTATTCAGATATGTACAGTGCCATCAGAAAGTATCCATACCCCTTGACTTTTCCACATCTTGTTGTGTTACAGCCTAAAGCAAATGTGCCTACACAAAATACAACCTTAATGTCAAAATGTAATTATGTTTCCCTCCCCCAAAAATCCAAATGAAATACTAATGAAAAGCTGAAATGTCTTGAGTCAATAAGTATTCAACCCATTTGTTGTGGCAAGTTCAGGAGTAAAAATGAGCTTAACAAGTCACATAAAAATGTGCATGGAATAGTGTTTAACATGATTTTTTAATGACAACTTAATCTCTGTACCCCCACATATACAATGATATGTAAGGTCCCTTAGTGAGTTTCAAACACAGATTCAACGATAATGACCGGGGAGGTATTCAAATGCCTCGCAAAGAAGGGCACCTGTTGGTAGATGGGTAAAAAAAAAATGTAAAAAGCTGACATTGAATATTCCTTTGAGCATGGTGAAGTTATTAATTACAATTTGGATGGTCTATCAATACACCCAGTCACTAAAAAGATACAGGCATCCTTCCTAACTCAGTTGCTATAGAGGAAGGAAAACGCTCAGGAATTTCACCATGAGGCAAATGGGGACTTTGACACAGTTACAGCGTATAATGGCTGTGGTAGGAGAAAACGGAGGATGGATCAACACCATTGTGTGTTACTCCACAATACCAGCCCAATTGAGAGAGTGAAAAGAAGGAAGCCTCTACAGAATAAAAATATTCCAAAACATGAATCCTTTTGCAGCAAGGCACAAAAGTAATGCTGCAAAAAAATGTACTTTTTGTCCTAAATACAAAGTGTTATGTTTCAGGAAATCCAATACAATACATTACTGAGTACCACTCTCCATATTTTCAAGCATAGTGGTGGCTGCATCATGTTATGCGTATGCTTTTAACTGGTGAGTTTTTCAGGATAAAAAAATTTACGGAATGGAGCTAAGCACAGGCAAAGAACTACTGTTTCAGTCTTTTTTCAACCAGACTCCAGGAGATGAACTCACATTTCAGAAGGACAATAACCTAAAGCACAAAGCCAAATCTACACTGGAGTTGCTTGCCAAGAAGACAGTGAATGTTGCTGAGCGGCCGAGTTAAAGGTTTGACTTAAATCTGCTTGAAAATCTATGGCAAGACCTGAAAATGGATGTCAAGCAATGATCAACAACCAAATGGACAGAGCTTGAAACATTTTGAAAAGAACAATAAGCACATTTTTCACAATTCAGGTGTGGAATGCTCGTTGAGCACTCTTTGAGCAATTACCCAGAAAGACTCACAGCTTTATTCACTGACAAAGGTGATTCTAACATGTATTGACTCAGGGGGTTGAATACTTATTAATCAAACATATGTGCTTTATTTTTACACATTTTAGCATTTTTCTTCCACTTTGACATTACAAAGTATTTTGTGTAGATCGTTGACAAAAAAATGACAGTTAATTATATTTTAACCCTGTAGTGAGGTGCGTACTGGCGGCAGAGAAGTCAGGCGCAGGAGAGCGAAAACTGATTTCTTAACGGTGTCATTTAATATCCATAAACCACTGTCAAACAAAACCCGGTAAATACCAGCATACCATGCATAAGCACTACAAAAACAAAAAAATCCCTGAGTGATGTCTTGATAAATATACTTATCCTATAAATAAATATAAATCCTATAAATCCTATCCTATAAATTAATAGAAATATTAATATTTTGAAGGTATTTCATAATGTCACAACTCCTACCGAAGGTGGCTCCTCTTCCTGTTCGGGTAGCGCGCGGCGGTCATCGTCATCGGCCTACTAGCCGCCACCGATCCCTTTTCCCTTTTCTGTTGTTTTTGTCTGATTATTAACACCTGTTTCTTGTTTAGGTTTAGTTGGGCGTTACGGTGGCGCTCGGCTGTCGTCGTCACTGGCCTACTAGCTGCAACTGGTCCCTTTTCCCTTTTCTGTTGTTTTTGTCTGATTAGTAACACCTGTTTCTTGTTTAGGTTTAGTTGGGCAGTATAAGCCGGCAGGCCCGCCTGCTCTTTGTGCTGGCTTATTTCATTTCCCACTGTGTTATTGTGTGGTAGTGCATGTTGTTTTAGGGTTTTCCCTCCGGACTGGTTAGGTCCTGCTTTTGGGCATTTGTGTATGTGCGCCCAGTATCTTGGCAAGTACTATTTTTCCGGTGCGTAATAAAGCGCTATTCCGTACCTTCTGCCTCCTGCGCCTGACTCCGCACCCACTACGCCCAGTGCGTAACACATCATTTAGATGCATGGTGTTATAACTCAGTCCATTAAAAGTTGTAAAGAATTTCACCATCTACTTCACAGCACTTTAAAATATATATATTTCCTTTATTTAACTAGGCAAATCAGTTAAGAACAAATTCTTATTTTCAATAATGGCCTAGGAAGAATGGGTTTACTGCCTTGTTCAGGGGCATACCAACATTTTTTACCTTGTCAGCTCAGGGATTTGATCTTGCAACCTTTCGGTTACTAGTGCAATGCCCTAACCAATAGGCTACCTGCCGCCCCATTGTTGTGAAAATTAAGTTATTTTTCACCCACAACCACATCTCCAATACTCTTCACTGGAGAGAAAGAAGTTTAAAAAAATAACTGTCGTCAGTGATATTTCCATGTGATTAAGAGTCAAAATAAAAAGTATTTAAATGTAAATTAATTAGTCCTTTGAGGTATCATCAAGGAAAGACTGATAAGGGGGACATGGGGGCTGAAATTGGTAATTAATCTCAGAGGTGATTGATGCTTGCTGGCTCAGCATCCCATTTCCATTTTGTCAATAGTGTGCCTCCCAAATTTGACAAGGTGAATCATTCATTAAGATAGAGAGAGAGTGACCAGGCCTTCTAAAGGTAAGTACCTATTTAAAAAAAGAGGCAGGAGACTTAAATTAACATGCAGGGAAGATAAATGTAAAACTTCTTTGGATATTTTAAATGTGTGAGAGGGAAATGAGAGGCAGCATGTTTGCAGTGAGTGGTAGGGCATTTTCACTGTTGCTCTGAGAGGTTTGTCAGATAGTACTACATAACATGTGTTTGGTATGTATGTATACAACCTGTAACATTTGTGAGAACAGAGAATAGCATTCAATGGTATCCTACTTACAATAACAGAGGGGTGGTCTATCCTCCTCCTGGATAGCCGGGGATGCAGACTGTTGCACCTCACCCTTGACATTCCTTGTTACAGGTATTTGTCAGACATATTGTCAGTGACTTTGTCTACATTGTGCAACGTCAAAACCACACTATTTCCATACGTTTACAACATTTACGAAACTCGATACACTCGTCTTAACCTCTGCTCTCCTCTGCTGACTGACTAATGGGTTATTGAGTAAATAATCAACTTCTAACGAGTCTAGGTTTCTGTACTAGCCATGCATAATTAGAGATCAAGTCACCAAACCAATACTTCTTCTCCAAATGTCTTGCATTACCAAAACGTCCTCTAGTGTATGTCCAGCATCAATTGGAGAGATAAACATAATTAGCCGAGAGAAAAGGGCACAGAAAATGTGCAGTTTTTTTGGTTTCAACCACTGGTCGTCCACATCTGAACATAGAAATATAATTATTTGCATGGATACACTCAATATGGCTGTTGGCCTATCCATCACTGACTTGTAGTTCCAGTAATCACATTTCTATGGATGTGATTTCATAAGGTGGGCCAGACATGGCCGCCCCCTGTGGGGCTGCGACAATGCAGCTGTCGAGCGTGACATTTGGCAGTGTCATTGGAACGGCGGTTTCCCGCTTGGAAGCCGTTTGAATAGAAAAACATCTGATGCTTTCGTTCTAGTGTGGGCCTTTTTTGTTGGTACAAAATTGTTATTGGGTTTTCACTTCTACCATTTATTACTCCAGCTTTGTCTTGTTTATTTCATAGAATGTATTATTGGGTGTGGCCAATTGTGCGTTTTGGTTTATAATGTCATGAATGACTGTATTTAGCAGGTTGTTGACGTGGGATGTTCTGACATAAGAGCTGGAGCACAGTGTGTGTTCACAGATGAGACATTGGCATCCAATAGGAATGGTACTCAGGCTGAACTACCTGGTGACAGAGTACCATAACGGTATTAAAAACTTACTTTACCAGGTAAGTTGATATACAAACAAAGCTAGAGGTACAAGTTAAACTCAGAAATCAGAATTCTAAGATGTTTATTCAAGTCAGCTTCCCATCCATATAGATAAATAGACCAGGGGCTACGGACTCATTCCTGTTAGGATGAAATTAATAAGGGATCAACCTGTAACTCCCTATATGTGGCAGCACAACCACCCACAGTGTGTTTTTCTCTGTCTGCAACCTCCATGTCCCTGATTCATCTCACCCACGCTGCCCCAGTCCTCTTCCCTGTTCACACCTTCTGGGCACTGGGTGTGAAACTGGGGAAAAGGCGAGGTCAGGGGACATAGCCCAAAAGCTGACAACAAACACAACAAGCATGGCGTGCTGACCACCATGGGTGTAAAAGAGAGAAAAGGGAAGACAGGTGAGAGTGCAGAATAAGTTATTTTGTAGTGGCAGCAGACTACAATTAATACCTTTCTATTATCTTTCTTTTAAGATGTGTTACTACCTTTCACAAATCGTTTTTTTACTGCGAATAAACCATTGAATTGGCATAGAATTATCTTTAAATGCAAATCCTCTACCTAAAGAAATGATGATTGTGTTTCATATTTACACAGGAAATGGCATTAAATCTAACAAGTTAAATGATATATTGCTCAACACAAATAGTCTCATTTAAAGAGAAAAGATTATGGTGAGACATCTAAGAGCAACATGTCATGCAGTATCTATCCTGTAATTAGACTGAGGGTTCCATCAAGGTCTTCTAGTTCTTTCCATTGAGCTCCATTTCACTTTATGGATGTTGATGTTGAGAATTAACAGTACATACTGTAACCATACATGATTCCCCGTGATTCCTACAGCTACCATTACCCAATAGCCTACGATCTGAGAACATGGTCAGTTTATAACCTCTCAGTCATAATAATAATAACACTACATACTTTTATTACTTCTCTTCCTATAGCCTGTACATGATAAATTACTCTCCGCAATCACAGCAAATTGGCTACGAGACCATGCATCTTCTCACAACCATAGTACCTATTTCAGTAATTCATGCAATCAGGGTAGCTATACTGAGGCCATTTCTATCTGTTGAGTGTGGAGTATCAAGGTTTATACTTGAGACTTGGTTTTCTATCCACATTTTAGATATACATAATCACACATTAAAACATTCACACCGAGTATCCATTCAAGAGCTTCTAACCACATGCATCATCGTAGATAAAACAATACCACAATATTAGAATGAATTGGTTTATTTCCATTGACACGTGGGAAACAATAGTCTAATTCAGCCCCATTTCCACAATGATTCTAAGAAAGAATAGCATGCATCTTTAAAACAGTCAACTGGGATGCAATGCAATTGACTCTATAAGAAGTCACAGCTCGTTCCTGGTGACAATAACGCATTGTCTCCCACCACGCTCCAGCTGTTATAGTCTACAAACACATCCACATTTCATGTTTCAATGTAAATAACATCTCATGTGGATTTCCTTTTTTCTCTGCCTTTCCGTACATTTTTTTTATTTTATTTCACCTTTATTTAACCAGGTAGGCTAGTTGAGAACAAGTTCTCATTTGCAACTGCGACCTGGCCAAGATAAGGCATAGCAGTGTGAACAGACAACACAGAGTTACACATGGAGTAAACAATTAACAAGTCAATAACACAGTAGAAAAAAGGGGAGTCTATATATACATTGTGTGCAAAAGGCATGAGAAGGTAGGCAAATAATTACAATTATGCAGATTAACACTGGAGTGATAAATGATCAGATGGTTATGTACAGATGGTTACATCAACATCATGTGTCTGCATTCAGTATACCCCAGTATAAAGGGCAACAACCTCCACGACAATGTGATTAAGCGGAGTAGGAGGGTTCGTGTCCACAACAATTAAATCAGAGTAATTAATTTGGCTTTCAAATTCAAACATTAGAGCAATTTTTAAAACTGAGACACTAAATCCATGATTTCCCCTGGGTTGGGCCACGGACTCTGATCACAGAGCTCAAGGTGAAGGAGAAAATAAGAAAAACAAAGGGCCTTATAAAAATCCCCTTATATCTTGATAGTATTGTTTGCGGTACACCTGTAAAATCTAACAAATGATGACTGGTAATTATGTGGTAACACAACATAAAAGGGAGTCTGGGGTGTGATGTTGTTGTGAGAATGGGTTTACCTTGAGATGACCTTGTTGAGTTCTCTCTTTGATTCTCAACCCCTTGCTGCATATTGGAGAGTGTGGATATTGGCTACACAGTAAATATCTGAAGTAATTGCATTATTTATAAGGAAATAATTGGTCTCATAAAGCAAATTAAACAGGGCTGTAACAATGTTCCAAAGTAAAAAAAACAGTCACCACAATAAGTCATACAGATCACACCACAACCAGCTTTTTTATATAAGTGCTATTGTAAACAGCATACACAACTTTAACACAAAAACAACCCTGGCAGTCACACATATAGAACATTTTGTTTTGTACGGGATCAATCAAAACAACAAGTTGCGAGCGCCAAGTAAAGTAGCCTGGAGGAGGAGTAGAACTCTGTCCCTCCCTTTGGAAAATCTGGAGCATTTCAAAGGAGATGAATAACAAGGACGGTTATAAATGTCCTGCGGAAGACCCATAAGGCCGTTTCAGCGACAATCTATTTGCTCAGTGTCAGTCGGAAATATTAAATTAAGGCGATAAATCTCTCAGCTGTTAAAATTGGTTAAGCTTTCATAAATGTTTGTTGAGTTTTTACTCTGAGAATTAGAACCTAACAAAACCAAATACTTTTTTACTTTTACTCAAGTAGATTTTTACTGGGTGACTTTCACTTTTACATGAGTCACTTTCTATTAAGGTATATATACTTCTACTCAAGTATGACAATTGGGTACTTTTTTCAGCTGTTTTGAAAAAATGTCCAGAACATCATGCATCTGTTCGACAACATAATTTAGTGACACTTCCTATGGGTGTGGCCTAACAGAAGGGACGCCCATATTGAACCCCACTGCCCCGCCCCCCTACCTCTATCAAAAAAACAAAGAGTGAGGATATCAGGGGGGTAAAAGGTACCTCTCCATGGGATATCCACTTTCCCATCCACCCCTAGGCCCTCTCTGTCCCCAAAGAGAGACATCTACCTGGGAAGGTCAGACACTTTGATTGTACACTTTGATTGAGGGGATTGACCGGATGTACTCTCTCAACTGTTGTGGATGCCGGGTCCAAGACTAAGGATCCAGAATTGGTCAGTTCTGGGTACTCTGGCCAATCAGAAATAAATAACATTTTTAGAGTGATGCATGCCTTCAAAATGTAAGGACCTACTACTAGTGCTAATCAAATACTCCAGTAATGTCTTTGGCAAGTCCTGAATACTTCAGAGGCTCCTCTTAAACTGGTTATGGACATTATCTGAATAATTAAGGAATAGGAAATACAACAGAAATTGCAGAGAGCAAGAGCTACTGTAGCTATAGCTCAAGAAGTAGAATCATGACAAGCTGAGAACCCTGTCACTGTCAGTGTCTATTGTACAATCCTCACATCTGCCTTACTCCACTAATGTGGGTAGTAAAGTTCAACTTGCACAGTCTTAATGCAAATTCAGTATATCTTACAGTGCCTTGCGAAAGTATTCGGCCCCCTTGAACTTTGCGACCTTTTGAACTGTGCAAGCGATAATATTGAAATGGAAGGAGTATCAGACCACTGCAAATCTACCAAGACCTGGCCGTCCCTCTAAACTTTCAGCTCATACAAGGAGAAGACTGATCAGAGATGCAGCCAAGAGACCCATGATCACTCTGGATGAACTGCAGAGATCTACAGCTGAGGTGGGAGACTCTGTCCATAGGACAACAATCAGTCGTCGTATATTGCACAAATCTGGCCTTTATGGAAGAGTGGCAAGAAGAAAGCCATTTCTTAAAGATATCCATAAAAAGTGTTGTTTAAAGTTTGCCACAAGCCACCTGGGAGACACACCAAACATGTGGAAGAAGGTGCTCTGGTCAGATGAAACCAAAATTGAACTTTTTGGCAACAATGCAAAACGTTATGTTTGGCGTAAAAGCAACACAGCTGAACACACCATCCCCACTGTCAAACATGGTGGTGGCAGCATCATGGTTTGGGCCTGCTTTTCTTCAGCAGGGACAGGGAAGATGGTTAAAATTGATGGGAAGATGGATGGAGCCAAATACAGGACCATTCTGGAAGAAAACCTGATGGAGTCTGCAAAAGACCTGAGACTGGGACGGAGATTTGTCTTCCAACAAGACAATGATCCTAAACATAAAGCAAAATCTACAATGGAATGGTTCAAAAATAAACATATCCAGGTGTTAGAATGGCCAGGTCAAAGTCCAGACCTGAATCCAATCGAGAATCTGTGGAAAGAACTGAAAACTGCTGTTCACAAATGCTCTCCATCCAACCTCACTGAGCTCGAGCTGTTTTGCAAGGAGGAATGGGAAAAAAATTCAGTCTCTCGATGTGCAAAACTGATAGAGACATACCCCAAGCGACTTACAGCTGTAATCGCAGCAAAAAGTGGCGCTACAAAGTATTAACTTAAGGGGGCTGAATAATTTTGCACGCCCAATTTTTCAGTTTTTGATTTGTTAAAAAAGTTTGAAATATCCAATAAATGGCGTTCCACTTCATGATTGTGTCCCACTTGTTGTTGATTCTTCATAAAAAAATACAGTTTTATATCTTTATGTTTGAAGCCTGAAATGTGGCAAAAGGTCGCAAAGTTCAAGGGGGCCGAATACTTTCGCAAGGCACGGTATATCTTAAGAGATATATTTGTACTCACAACCTTATGTAAAAATAGCACATTTGTGCGTATCATAATTGTGAATGACGTATCCTCTTAACATTTAAAAACCCTATCTTTGGATCACTCATCCATCTATCTTGCCATCCCATCAATGAGATGAGTAGCAACTCTGTGGCAGTAAATACAGCTCAGTAATTGGTGCACCGTTTTGTCAACTCATGCATTAAACATGAGTCTTTACTCTTGTGTTGCATCTTTAAGTTCCTCGTCTGGTACCTTGTCATAAATGGTCCAAGGAGAGATTCATCATTTCGCCTCCTGTCAGATGAGGAATATATTAGAAGTGGAGCCTCCATGGAGGATCAGCTTCACGATAAATACCATATTTATAATGCCTGGGGAAAGATGATGGCGGCTGATAATTTGCTCTCTTGATGTCTGACCCAATGTTGACTCCTGGTTGGGAGGAGTGAAGGATGTTTACAAAATCCATTAGGGAGAATGTAGTGATTATTGATGAGTAATGTGTGAAATACTATGGAGATGAGTGGATCTTTTGTTTAGGTGCTGTTGTCTACTCCCGACAGATGGCTTACATTGACGAAAGCATATGGGCCAGGAAATCACAGAGTCATCGAGGGTTACTTCAGTCCATGGTTCTGGGGATGCAGTGATACACATTTTTCTTCTTGCCCAGCATGAATACTAGTTCAACTAATCCGATTTTCATCAATCCCTCATTGTTAAACCTAACAGTCCCCCCAAAGGTCAAATTTTTCATTATTTCAAGGACTTTGTTAAGCAGCTAGTTATGACAGAAAACACACAAACTACCATGATTTCTGTGTTACCACTCCACTATGTCTTCCTGTCATGTCTTTTGCGCAAAACCACCAAAGTCCATATGATGTCACAAAGCTGTCCAGTACTTTAAAAATATCCTCTCCTGTTGTCCTGGTTTCCAGTGGTTTGCAGACGAGGATGTCTTCCGTAATTGACCCCACATAAACGTAACAGACATATACCAGCTCTGCCTGGCCCACCACGTCTGTTAACTCATCCAGCTGTAACGCGTATAATTCACTGGCTTGTATGCGAAGCAGTAATTGTTTCAAACATCTCTTGCCATGTCACTGATGCGTCGTGAAACAGTGTTGTTTGATGAAGGAATTGTCTGTATGTTTTTTTTGCCTTTTCCCCCAGCATTGTCCCGGCCATATCCACGGCAGCAGGAATAATTAGGTCCTCCACAATAGTATGGGGCTTGCCTGTCCTAGCCAATCGGTAGCTAAGACACTTCTAGCCCCTTCTTATTAATGGTTTCTGTTGCTTTTCTACATCTTACTACTCAAAAGTTGTCTTAATTCTTGCAGAAAAAACTTCCGTGGCTTATTTTTCCAATTGGCATTTTAGTTTCTAAATGTCTGCGCAAGAGTGAAGGTTTCCCGTGAGAGAGTAACGGTTAATGTGGTTGGATGTACATTTTTTGACTAGGCTACCTGTATTTGATGTTGTGTTGTTATTTCATTGATCACTAGATTGTTGGATTTTATTTTTGGCAGTAAAACGAGGCTACTTGGGCCAGAAAAACAACATCACCCAAATGTATAGCCTCGTTGGAAAATCTAAATGGATTGTTTGAAAATGTGAATCACTTAGTCGTGTAAGAGGATACTTTTCTCACTGTTGTGTTGCCCCCTTCAAACTATATTACATTTTTGTATTTACATGACACCAAATTATCTTTTGGCATTCAGAACTTTCTGTACACATTTATTATTTACAGTAAACGGAAAGCCTTTTATCAGCCATAAGGGTTAAATGCAGACATGGTAACCTTGTTCATCCAAGGCTGTGGCATTAAACTTTAAGTTACATTTCCTTTAAACCTGTGGACTGAATAACCCCACAAAAAAAAATACTAAACAGCATAATAGTAGTCTCATGGTGTCACAATCGTTGTATTGAGGAGACCAAGGCGCAGCGTGATATGCATTCATGTTGTTTTTAATAAAGACAGACACTAAACAAACTAATACAAAATAACAAAACGAACGTGAAGCTAAAATCTAAATGTACAGGCAACTAGACATTGACATAGATAATAACCCACGAAATACCCAAAGAAGATGGCTGCCTTAATATGGTTCCCAATTAGAGACAACGATAAACAGCTGCTTATAATTGAGAACATATCTAGGCAACCATACACATACATAAACACCTAGATAGTAAACGACCCCATAAACCTACAAAACCCGTAGACAGTACAAAAACACATACATCACCCATGTCACACCCTGACCTAACCAAAACAATAAAGAAAACAAAGAATACTAAGGTCAGGGCATGACACATGGGCTCTGTGTATAGTCAACTTACTAATTGTCATCCATTTTCTATGGGGTGACATTCTCTTTGACGGGATATAGGTCTATCCCAGCAGCGGAATCACATTGCGGTGACAATAATGGCACACTTGTTTATTTCCAGGATATTCCTCGGGGATGATTTACAATAGCATAATAAATTACCAGTGGCATGAATCACATCGTAACATAATAAATACTGTGAGTCACATCCCAAGCCTGATAATGCTGAGGTTATGGCTAGGGCTAGTACAGTACAAGCTGGATTGCCTTAGCTCTTAGCTCAATTCCAAATTGACAGGAGTAAATACAAGCTTGTGTGTGTGTGTGGTGTAGGGTGTGTGAGTGTCTGTATCTATTAGACCTTTTTGGGGCTCCTGAGTGGCGCAGTGGTCTAAGGCACTGCATCACTACAGACCCTGGCTCATTTCCAGGCTGCATCATAACCATCCATGATTGGGAGTCCCATAGGGCTGCGCACAATTGGCCAAGCGTCGTCCGGTTAGGGTTTGGCCGGGGTAAGGCCGTCATTGTATTTAAGATTTGGTTCTTAACCTACTTGCCTGGCTAAAAAAAGGTTCAATAAAAAAGACCTGCATTTCATTCTAAGAACTGCATCTAAAATAAGGTTGGTCTTGGAATAGCTTTCCTTTTTTCTGCTGATGTGGAACAGGTCTTTGCTGGCTTACCTCCTACAACATTAATTAATAGTCTAGTCTATGATTGATGACCTCAGCTTTAGCTACCTTGCTCCCATTCATCACCAGCTGTGTAGGAAGATGGGACTCCAAATATTTTCATTTTTCTTTATTTTATGTGCCACAGCTTTGTGAGGTAGTCACAAAAGAACGTGTTGAAGCTCTTGTTGATTTGATCGAGTCAGGCTTGTTGGTAAACATGCTGTTGTTGTCCTACAGAGGCAGTTTGCCGCCAATGAATCATGTGCTGTCATATTGTTTCTGGTATGAATTATGTATAATTAATGTATCTGCTGTAGTACTATAGTTTGGTCTGACAGAGGATTGCAGGGATACATTTATCACATTATACACACATTGTAATAGGTATAATACTAGTGTTTACTGAATGATTAATAATAGCTACAGAATCAAATCACACAAAGTAGTGATATTACTGAAGTTATTCAATTGTGTAGATTGGCAGTTCAGTATATACCAACCTGGACTCAGCGATAGACATAACATAGAAAATGTAAGTCTGTCTCTCTCCATTTTGTTTGATATGTTACATTGCGTATGGTATGTATTCATTTGTGGATGTCCATCATACATTTTGTATAATATGTTATGAATTACAATATGTATGATTTGCTAATGTTAGCTATATGGCTAGTTGGCTTACATTAAGCTAGGCTAGGGGTCAGGAGTTAGGGTTAAGGTTAGGGTAAGGAGTTAAGTTAAAGGGTTAAGGTTAGCAAACATGCTAAGTAGTTGAAAAGTAGCTCAAATATAGTAAGTTGTTGTAGAGTTGCTAATTAGATAAAATGTCTGTGATGAGATTTGAACATGTAACCTTTGGGTTGCTAGATATTTACATTATATGTCTACCCATCCACCCTGACCCATCACCCTCATTCTGTGTTAAGTAACCATACCTAAATTAACATATCATTCTCATTTGAATGTTTTGGATAAACGTTTACTATGTTACGTCTAGTCTACAAGACCAGGCTGTATATACAGATCAATAGGGAGGTAGTTAGCCCAGAGACCTTTAGCCGAAAGGTGGCAGGTTCGATTCCGGGGCTGGAAAAAGGCTGGAATTGATCTGGCATCTGGAGTTCTGCTGGGTTTACATCCTCAAGACATTACCCTACCGATAGGCCCTTAGCCCTACAATATGCTCTTCATCCAGGGGCAGTGCAGCTTGACGGTGTGCTCGTCTCAACTGTATGTGTGCTGTCTGGGGATGGAGGGTTGAGAACAGAGCAGAGGATTTCCGTTGTTCACTGTAACATATGGAGAACAAAGTTGTATTGTATTCCACATGAAACTGTTAAACTCTTCCACACAACCATCCATGGTGTAATTTTAACAGTGTAGAATAACTATAGTGATGGATTCTGTTCAATCAAACCCCCTACTAGCTCAGTGTCACTCAAGCAAATGCTTGACTGACTCACTGTCATAAACTCCAGGGTGCCGCATTGATCATATTTATTTGAGAACAAAGAAACACAGTGTTACAATTATTAATTCCTACAAAAAACAACTTCATCTTGTCTATTGTTTAGTATTCCAACAGGTAATCTGGACTTCTTTGTAGCCAAAATACTGCAGTCTAACAGGCTTATGTTAATTACTAATACATGATCTCCTTTGATCATCACTTCTGTTTTCTATGCTGACTTTAGTTTAGACTGGTGAATCAAAGTTGGTGAAAACTCCTCCCGTTACTGTCCAATTGAGGACAATGAGGGTTTAAAACATTCAATGTTTACTTCACGATTCCATTCCTTTCAGATCTGGCGATTTATGAATAGTTCAAACGAGAGAGATGCAGCTACTTAAGAGTGACTGTCCAATGGGGTTCAAGGTGGGTTTAAAATGTTGTCTACCACCTGATTCCACTCCCTCAGAACTGTCCACTTACTGTAGCAATCCCTCTGGGATTTCGCTTTTTTTGGGGGTGATTTCTGCGGCCAAAAATGCTTCATTTAGCTGCAGCTTTTCTGAAATTCTGCGTTACATCTGGGTTTTTTCACGTTCATTTCATGTAAAGCAATAAAAAGTCATATGTGCTCAGTTTTAGGACGATTTTAAGCAGAACACATAATACAAAAACAGTTAACATCTAAAGTGCTCAATTTAGTTTATTTTCCTGAGCAAACAGCTCTGTCATAATCCACTCACACATTCACTCACACACACCTCTCCTCTCCAGCAGGCTTGGGTCTTGCTATCAACACGAGAGGCACCTCCCATTCCCACTCACACAAAAAAAACAAATAGATTCAAAGTTGATCAATCACTTTCAATTTGAGGATCGATAATTCTTTCACATACATTGTCTGCAAAATACTTGAGATTGTGATTTTTTTCTGAAAGGGTCGTAAGGGAGAGAACAGAAAACGTCAAAATAGAGTATTGTGGTTGATATGCACTTTTAAAACAGTATTACCATTTCTAAATAATCCAGAAAGATTGTGCACTCAGCGCTTTGAGCAGCGCTCTCCATAGACAGACTGGGGAGAGCAGAGTGCCGACCACCCTGCTAAAGCCAAGGTTAGCGGAGTAAAAGCTTGAGTAAAACGCCACTCACCTTGATTCTTTCAGCACTTGCCACAGTCTTCCCCGCTACCACTTCAAGTTATGGTGATCTGCCGCTGCTGTGGGAACTGTTCTGACATTCTCATTTGCTTTGCTGAACTGAAATGAATGTTGATTGTCAACATTCTCTTGTTTCCAAAAATATTTGTTCATTGTTTTGCACGATCTTTAGCTGTTATTTTTTGTTGGCAATGAGATTGATTTCTGTTCATTGTACTGCCTGTCAGCCATCAACAAACACCCATCATCTTCGCATGGGAATACGCTGACAGCCAGGGGGAAAAAACTTTATTGACGTGTGGTTGGATTGGGCCATTTTCCACGGTAACAGTGCAGTAATTGGTAAAAATTATGAACTCGCTTTTGATAGGACCCATTTATGCGCTAAAAGTGTGGGGATTGGTCAAAATTGCGAGCTCTCGCATAATATGCATTGATTGATTGATTTTGCATTGAATTATGCGATTGCAGAACCGTGGAATCCTGGAGGGACTGACTTGGGAAAAACTAAAAAGGGAAATGCAAAGAGATGTAGCTATTTAAGAGTATTGGGCCATAGCTGCTCTTGTTCAATGACAACTAGTAAAATGAAGTTAGGCCTTTTAATTACAGAGTTTGGATGACGCGGCTAATGATTATCTGTTAGCATAGCCAATGTGATATAGATTGCGTTAGCCCCAGAGACACAAGGCAATAATGCATCCGTCTGATGCCTGTGTAGACGTGGTGAGGGCTATAGCGGCCACCTCGGTAGCAATGGAGGGAACTGAAAAACACACATCTGATACAATTAACATGCAAAGACATATGTCACTGCAGACAATATTGTCTTGGCTTCTGTGGATGTCAGTGTGAATCAACTGTGTGATAAAACTAGAAGATATTGAATGATATGAAGACGTTGGTCGGGTTGGGAATTAGTAAAAATATTAACTAAACTCCCAACACATGAAAGCTGACTTTATTGCGTGGTTCATGTTGTTTTACAGTGACAACAAAACAATAAACCTCAAATATTGTAGCGAACAGGCAAGTGAACCTGGGTCACTAGCATGAAAGGCAAACACTCTAAATATCACCCCAATAGTGTCAGCCCAATTGTTGTGAATTCTAACTTGGCTTTTATAGCCATATGGATCGATACAATAAGTTAGATGACAGGTATTTTTGTATATTTGCATGAAATGTATTGAATAATGCTTCAAAATAAGTTATGGTATTATTTTAATTAAGAAAGCTATTCTATGATGGAATTGACAGAAGCACGTTTTTTTTTTTTTGTTGAGCTGTGCAAACCAAGACCTGTTGACTTGAGCCTCTTTCAGTCTGAGTTTTGACCGTCTGCCGTCAAAACTGACGTCTACTTCTCTGGTTGTCAAAACAAGATGAATACCTTTTCTCTAACCTTTGCTCTCCGGCAGCTCACCAACTTAACGTCAGTCTATTTAGGGGATGCATGCTCAAAGTAAAAAGGTATGATGAGGCATAATAATTGACCGTAATTACCTAATCCAAAAGCACTGTAGAAAAAACTTTCAGGCAATTTGGCCTGCTGCTACACTAAGCCGGTTTTCCTTTTTAATGAACGAGGAAGCTAAAACAACTACAGATTAGCTGGCCAACCCTCATTCTACATTCCACTGCCAGTTAATGAGTAAGGTGCCTAACGCTAGCTTTAACAATGCCTTCATAGGGTGTAAGAACATTTGTACCTTTCTGAAGGCCTTTGCTAGTTAGCAACAACAATTCCCCCCTTAGACTCAGAACATGTGTACCATTCAAAATGAGACACTGCCAAAGTCATGTGTAAAGATGGCTAACTCTAACTACAACAATTACTTCGTAGAGTGTAAGAAAATGTGTACCATTCAACATTTCTAAAGAAAACGAGTAGCTAGATACAATTGCTTCATTTAGTCTTAGAAAATGTGTACCACTTAAAAGGAGACATTTAACCACACCCATGGTTTCCTTGTTGCAAAGGGAGTCCAAGGAAGGTAGATAGCAAGCTACACTCATTACTTCCCTCCTTTGGTCTTAGACAATGTGTACCATTCAAAAGGAGAAAACACAGTATCCAACTCGTGGTCGGTTTCCATGTTCAAAGGGAAAGTCCATGCAGCTAAAAGATCATGAGGCAGTGAGTCTTTAATGGTGGTACAGCGGTGGATGATACAACCTAGTTTAGCCCACGCTTTCATTTCACATGTACATGGAATTATGTGGGATTTTACCCAGAACAAAAGACTCCCCACCAAAGCGAGTTCGAAGTGGGATGTGGTAGGCTACATGGGAACCTCAGCCAATTAGGCTCCCTCGTTCTCCTCTCTGACCTTCCGTCCTCTGTTCCTATTAACATATCTCCATCTCCCTTCATCTGCCTTACTGGGGCCTTAATTTGGACTTGGCAATGGGAGAAAATGCCTGGTCCATTATTTCTCTGCACGCTGGAAAAAGAGATGACACCTCCTCAATTGCACATCTTCCATCAGACTAGGTGTCAATCATGTACAGTAGTTTCTGTCAGCAGATATTTGGTGTGTACAGTATGTTATAATGATCTAGTGCCAGCTACTGGGACTATATGTTCAGGTTAATGATAGACATGATTCTGTATTTTGAATGTTAGATTGTTAATTGGGGCGACAGGTAGCCTAGTGGTTAGAGTGTTGGACTAGTAACCAAAAGGTTGGAAGATCAGATCCCTTAGCTAACAAGGTAAAAATATGTTGTTCTGCCCGTGAACAAGGCAGTTAACCCACTGTTCCTAGGCTGTCATTGAAAATAATAGTTTTTTCTTAACGGACTTGCCTAGTTAAATAGAGATAAAAAAATATATTTATAAATTGAGGACCTAGTAGCTGAGGACTGTAACTGTTTTTCATAAATGGTGTGTTTTGTATTAATTGCTGTTTTATTTTAGATTGTATTGGTTGTTTTATTGTTGGGAATGAGACCATGGTTTTTGTCACATTTTGACCATAGTTCCTTTGTTATGTCTTTGTTTTAGGTTGGTCAGGGCGTGAGTTGGGGTGGGTAGTCTATGTTCTTTTTTTTATGTGTTTGGCCTTGTATGGTTCTCAATCAGAGGCAGGTGTCGTTCGTTGTCTCTGATTGAGAATCATACTTAGGCAGCCTGTTTTCTCCACTTTAGTGGTGGATGATTAAGTTTTCTATTTAGGTTGTTTCCCTGACAGAACTGTGCGCTTTCGTTTCCTAAGTTTGTCATTTTGTTTGAGTGTTTTTTGTGAATATTAAATATGAACAATTTCCACGCTGCGCTTTGGTCTCATTCCAACGACGATCGTTACAGTTTTCCCTGAGTAATTAAAGAACAATAAAAAATAAAAGTTAGTCTCCATCAATATTTTTTAAATATATTATAATAATTTTCAGTACTGCTGCCTGTGAGACAAAAGACATTGAAACTAATGGTTACTTGCTGAAGTCATAATGACATGCACTGGTGCCGGGTGGTAAAGACGTACACAGCCTTTAAATAGCTCAGTCTCTGATGTCTGTGATGGACCCTGTACCACCAACCATCAATTACTCAAAGACAGATGAGGGAAATGGAAGAATAATGATACATATCTAATAGATGGTAGCACAATGTTGCCATTGTAGCACAATGTTGCCATTTGTAGCACAATGTTGCCATTATAGTGCTCAGCGTTTGACTCCCGGAGAGATAGATAATTACTCTAGACTGCACGGTGCAAATAGCCTGTTAGTCGCCTCTCCTGCTTTTGTTCTCTGTCATCGTAGCCTCGCTAATGCAAATAAGGGGCGTTTAAAGTTATCAACGCTTCTCGGATTAAGATCAAATAGCTAATATCCCATCACTGAAGGCACCGGAAAAATACCTTTCGAAAGTGAAAGAGAGGGGAAGAGACAGAAAGTGTGTGATGGAAATAGAGGGCAAGAGAAGAGAGGGGGAGAGAGAAGGGACAGAGAGAGGGGTGGGGCAGAAACTCTTGGTAGTCACTACAATGTAAAACACCCTTAACAAATGTTGACAATGTATAAATAAACTGTTCACTGTTGGCATTAACCCAATGAGTCCCACCATAACGCCGGAGCTCTTTGGACTTCTAAACCCTTTTAAATATTGTGTGTTTGAGCTACAGACTTATGGGATGGACCATTGGATGAATCTATTACCTGATTAATGAGGGCTGAGCTAGAACGGTGTTTGAGAGACAACGGTGGATACCGAAGGGGTCTGGGGCCGGGTGTTTTTACAAAAACATCTGTAGAGTCTGAATGGTTTAACCTAAACTATTACATAAAAGCTATCTATGAAAAGCTGACTCTCACGCACATGTAACATGTTTTGCTCCGAAGCTCACAAACTACACAAGAGTTGTTAGAAGGTAAGGAGGTCTTCTACATAGAAGATCATAGGAAATCCCAGGACGTAGTGTCTAAAATACTGTAATAAACTCACATAGCTGCTGTCACAAACTACAAACTCCACACAGTTGTCATTGACTTGTTGGATATTAATTTCCCACTGAGAAAACAATTTATGTTCTTAAAGCAATCATATCAATTCATTTGTATCTGTTTTTATTTTTTTTATTTTTTTACATTTGGCAATAGTACTTACATGTAGGAATGCAATTATCTGTGTAAAATTGCTTTGTGTTGTACTTGTCCTGAAAACAATGGTAAAACACATAATTATAAGTTTAAATATAAGCGCTGGACATGCAGATAAAAGAAGTCAGATAACTGATAACCTGATTTCTGCTGGAGTCTCGGGACTGATCGTTTTAAAGGGAGAATCTTTTTTAATCTCCTTATCAGTCTTGTTTTTAATAATGCATAGTCATTACAAATGCTGCCTGTGGGTGCCTGTATCTGCATTTCCAAAAACAACCCTATATGTTTCCAGGCTATGTTGAGTGTTTTACTAATGTGTGGAGGTACACATTAAAATGCTACAGTGCCTTGCAAAAATATTCACCCCCTTGGCGTGAATACTTTTAATTTAACAACCTGTAATTTAAATATATTTTTATTTGGATTTCATGTAATGGACATACACAAAATAGTCCAAATTGGTGAAGTGAAATATATATATTTTTTTACTTGTTTCAAAAAATATTTAAGAAACAAAAAAAGGAGAAGTGGTGCGTGCATATGTATTCACCCCCTTTCCTTTTGAAGCACCTAAATAAGATCTGGTGTAACAAATTACCTTCAGAAGTCACATCATTATTTAAATAAAGTCCACCTGTGTGCAATCCAAGTGTCACATGATCTGTCAAATGATCTCAGTATATATACACCTGTTCTGAAAGGCCCCATATTATTTAACACCACTAAGCAAGTGGCACCATGAAGACCAAGGAGCTCTCCAAACAGGTCAGGGACAAAGTTGTGGAGAAGTACAGATCACGGTTGGGTTACAGAAAAATATCCGAAACTTTGAACATCCAACAGAGCACCATTAAATCCATTATTAAAAAATAGAAAGAATATGGCACTACAACAAACCTGCCAAGAGAAGGCCGCCCACCAAAACTCATGAACCATGCAAGGAGGGCATTAATCAGGCAACAAAGAGACCAAATATAATCCTGAAGGAGCTGCAAAGCTCCACAGTGGAGATTAGAGTATCTGTCCATAGGACCACTTTAAGCCGTATACTCCACAGAGCTGGGCTATACGGAAGAGTGGCCATTGCTTAAAGAAGCAAACACGTATGATGTTCACCAAAAGGCATGTGGGACACTCCCCAAACATATGGAAGCAGTTACTCCTGGCAGATGAGAGTAAAATTGAGCTATGTCTGGCACAAACCCAACACCTCTCATCACCCCAAGATCACCATCAGTGAAGCATAGTGGTGGCAGCATAATGTTGTGGGGATGTTTTTCATTGGCAGGGACTGGGAAACTGGTCAGAATTTAAGGAATGATGGATGGCACTAAATACAGGGAAATTATTGAGGGAAACCTGTTTCAGTCTTCCAGAGGTTTGATGCTGGGACGGAGGTTCACCTTCACCTACTGATGAAGAAAAATTTGGGTGGTTTAAGGGGAAACATTTAAATGTCTTGGAATGGCCTAGTCAAAGCCCAGACTTCAATCCAATTGAGAATCTGTGGTATGACTTAAAGATTGCTGTACACCAGCAGGAACCCATTCAACTTGAAGGAGCTGGAGCAGTTTTGCCTTGAAGAATGGGCAAAAATCCCAGTGGCTAGATGTGCCAAGCTTTTTGAGACATATCCAAAGAGACTTGCAGCTGTAATTGCTGAAAAAGTGGCTCTAAAAAGTATTGACTATGGGCGGGTGAATGTTTTCACTTTTTTTGTCTTATTTCTTTTTTGTTTCACAATAAATATATTTTGCATATTTAAAGTTGGAATAGGAAAAATTCCAAAGGGGGGAATATTTTTTGCAAGTCACTGCATCTAATTGGACCAGAGAAACTCTGAATTTAAGCTATTGCTGAGTCAACATTTCGTTTTTTGTCTATGTGCGGAATGAATTTGATATGTTCTCTGAACTTTTGATGAGAGTCATATTGTAAATGATTGCCCCAGGTTGGTTAGCACATGATTTTATACCTTGCTGTTAATATGAGCCAGTTTTCTACAGCAGAAATATAATTTTATTGTGTAGGCTATGATATAGGATCTTAATTTGAGCCAGTGTTCGAAACAGCAGAAGAATAATCTTATTGTGTAGATTAATGGACATTTTTGTAGGAGTTGATGCATTTTTCGTAAGGCAACATTTTTTCTACATTTCAAAACTTAAATAAACTACAAGTTTTACAATTCCTGCATTACAGAAAAGTTCTCCTGTAACAGGGTGATCGAATTAAGACCCCACATCTGTATTAGCCTCATCAAAGTATTGGTCAGAAAACATACTGTACTGTATTGCATCCATTCTGAGGGACATCCATTCTGAGATAGTCAGCGAACCTGGATTTAAATACTATTTGAAATCAAATAGTTGGGCTTAATTGAGCTTGTCTGGTGCAGTGGAACTATTAGAGTAATTGCAAAGGTGTAAACCCATCCATCTTGCACTGCTGGTAGGCTAAATCAAACAATATATGCATTGAAAGCTTTCAAATATACCATTTGAAAGGGAACACTTTAAAGTTTGTGGAAACATGAAATGAATGTAGGAGAATATAACCCATTAGATCTGGTAAAAGATGATACAAAGAAAAAACATGCTTTTTTGTATTTGTTTTTATCTCTGAAATGCAAGAGAAAGGCCATAATATATTATTCCAGCCCAGGCACAATTTAGATTTTGGCCACTAGATGGAGCCAATGAACCATTGCATTTCTGTTCAAAATGTTGTATCAAAACTACCCAAATGTGCCTAATTGGTTTATTAATACATTTTCAAGTTCATAACTGTGCACTCTTTTCAAACAATATTATTTCACCGTAATAGTTTCTATGAATTGGACAGTGCAGTTAGATTAACAAGAATTTAAGATTTATGCCAATATGAGATATTGTCTATGTCCTGGGAAATTTTCTTGTGACTTACAACCTCATGCTAATCACATTAGCCTACTTTAGCTCAACCATACTGCGGGGGACCCTCCGATCCTGTAGCTGCCAGATCTTCTGATAGTATGAGAATGTTGAATGCATGAATAACCCAGATGGGGAATGGTAATACAGTATTCTAAATGAACACTCATACAAAATTTGGGGATACATTACATAATTATTTACTGCCAATCAGTCGCAGCTTTTGTTATTCAGAAGTGGGCAATAATTCAATGGCCTCCATTGAACCTAAACCACCTGTTTTAAATCATTTGGAATGTATATTAGTTCTATTCTGGAAAGACTACAAAATGAAAAAAATAACATGCATAGCTAGATCAACACATTTAATCAGGTCCATAATTATTGGCACCCTTGATAAAGATTAGCAAAAAAATAATATAAAATATTAATAATACAAATACTGAGCTATATTCTATGCTAAAATAAAATTGGGAAATTATATTGTTTTATACTAACACAATTTCTATAAAAATGAATAAAGATAGTCACTCAATATATATACAAGCTCCCATTAATTTATTGGGTAAACCTCCAACGTTTCGGCATCACTGACCCTTCTTCAGGGTAATGTCATGGATATGGTACGTCTTCATGTCAAATTGAATATTTTTAAGGTTAGGGTTAAGTTTATGCACTAACTCCGATATCTTAAGGTAAGGCATTAACTCCGAATGGTTAAGGTAAGGGTTAAGGTTTAGGATAGGCCAAAAACAAACATCTCAAAAACAACTTTCTATCGCTGGATTCTAACATGCAACCTTCAGCAGCAGAGGCAGACCTTTAGCACCAGAAATAGAAACCTACTTGAGGGTAACAGCGCTCACTGTTGCCCCTAGTGGTCAGTTTCTACGTCATTTCCCGAAGTCCTCGGACATGGATAGACATCTAACACTGACTTGTATCATGGGTGACCTGGCTGGACATCCATAGGCATAGCATGAATTTTAAGTTGGGGGAACCTATTTTTGCACCATCAAATTGCATCTTTATAATAAAGGATTGCATGCATCTATCATCTCATTTGCAGACTAATGTAAGATAGGAAGATAGGCTACTAAACCTAATGTGATGAGTGGATTGCATAGTCATATTTTAGTCTAATAATACAACTGTATCACTGTTAGCAAAACAGACCATTCTGAACAATGCACGCCTGAACATGTAGTGAGTGACATACAGTGCATTCGGAAAGTATTCAGACCCCTTGAATTTTTTCACATTTTGTTACGTTACGGCCTTATTCTTAAATGGATTAAATAGTTTTTTCCCCTCAGCATTCTACACAAAATACCCCATAATGATAAAGCAAAACCATGTTTTATGAAATTATTTAGCAAATTTGTAAAAACTGAAATATCACATTTACATAAGTATTTAGACCCTTTACTATGTACTTTATTAAAGGATCGTTGGCAGCTATTACAGCCTTGAGTCTTCTTGGGTATGACACTACAAGCTCCTCTTTTCCTTACTAGTCTCCCAGTCCCTGCCGCAAAAAACATCCCCAGAGCAAGCTACCAACACCATGCTTCACCGTAGCGATGGCGCCAGGTTTCCTCCAGACATTACGCTTGGCATTCAGGCCAAAAAGTTTAATCTTGGTTTCATCAGACCAGAGAATCGTGTTTCTCATGGTCTGAGAGTCCTTTAGGTGTCTTTTGGCAAACTCAAAGCAGGCTGTCATGTGCCTTTTACTGAGGAATGGCTTCCGTCTGGCCACTCTACCATAAAGACCTGATTGGTGGAGTGCTGCAGAGTTGGTTGTCCTTCTGGAAGGTTCTCCCATCTCCACTGAGGAACTCTGGAGCTCTGTCAGAGTGCCCTTCGCATTTTTGGTGGCCTCCCTGACCAAGGCCATTCAACCCAATTTCTCGGTTTGGCTGGGAGGAGAGCTCCAGGAAGAGTCTTGGTGGTTCCAAACTTCTTCCATTTAAGTACTATGGAGGCAACTGTGTTCTTTGGGACCTTCAATGCTACAAACATGTTTTTGTACCATTCCCCAGATCTGTGCCTTGACACAATTCCTTCGACCTGATGGCTTGGTTTTTGCTCTGACATGAACTGTTAATTCTGGGACCTTTTACAGACAGCTGTGTGCCTTTCCAAATCATGTCCAATCAATTCACCACAGGTGGACTCCAATCAAGTTGTAGAAACATCTGAACGATTTTAAATGGGAAACAGGATGCACCTGAGCTCTATTTTAAATCTCATAGCAAAGGGTCTGAATACTTATGTAAATAAGGTATTTCTGTTTTTGATATTTTTATACATTTGCAAAAAATTCAATCTGCACATAATATGGGGTATTGTGTGTAGATTGATCATGAACGTTTTTTTTTATTTTATCCATTTTAGAATAAGGCTGTAACGTAACAAAATGTGGAAAAAGGCAAGGGGTCGGAATACTTTCTGAATGCACTGTACTAAGGAGAGAAATGTCTTCTCCTTTCTTTGCACAGGACAAATGTGGCATTTTAGAAACATTTCATGCAATTCTTACCACACTTTATATGACTGGAGACATAAGCAATATATTTTTTTTAAATGCACAAATTAGTAGCTTACTATGCTGATACTGACCAACAGATCAGTAAAAACGACCTTGTCTTGAATGCAACCATTCTAGGCCTCGAAAAGGGGAGACACAAATTGTACTATATGATCACCATCTAGGCAGGAAGAGGACATTATACAGTCCTTCAAAAAACGTCCCATTGGTACTGATCTAGTGATGAAGAATGTGAATATGCGCGCACTCACTGCGGGCACTCACCGGAGATATGGGCATGTCCTCGTTGGTGCGAATAAAATAGGCTACTGTTCGCTCAAGTCAGAGTTTAAAGACAGATTAGAGTTATTTCTTTGCTTTTTTTTGTATTTTCACAAATAACCATTTGCTTTCTAAATAAATATTGTGATAGGCCAGAGCTATATAACTGATTTTCACTGAGAGCTGTAACTCAACTGTCAGCTAATTGGTACAGTAGGCTATTTGTCAGGCATGCTGCTAAAATTGCACACTTGAAACAATCCACAATTCATTTTTTAAATAAGAAAATAATCCTCTGTGGAGAAATCATGCTCTCTGGTGTAGTATTTTGAATGATTATATTTATTTCTGTAAAGGCACCAGTAATTATATACATTTTTACATCAATCTGAAAGTTACCGATAAATAAAACAGCTGGCTGCGAAGTTTATGAGGCTGAGTTCAACTGCCAACATCACATTCAAAACAATAGGCGCCTTGCCTAAACGGCTGACTGGTTAAGCAAACTGTCTGGCACTGTCTCTGCTCTCTGAGATAAAGGCGCACAGGGTGGTAGCTTCACTCAGAGCGATGATCTGCTTGGTCCTAAAGCCAACCCCCGACCTCCAAACAGCGGTGGCATTTTAATAGAGATTGAAATGAAAGTAAATTATAACTTTTTTTGTAGCCTACTTTTAAATTGTTGGTCTTAATCTGAGATGGACATGCCCATCTGACGCCCCTGCTTGCACTTAACTCTGTGTGCCTGGTTTCTGATCTCCGCTCATACCCAGCTAAATGCCAAGGGGGGTTTAATTTGCGCATTGTGACCGTCGCCGGTCCAGCTACACCTGAACGAATTACAACTGGATACCGGTACACGCGCAGCTGGGTCAGAGCCAGGCAGCCAAAGCTCTGGAACAGGTCCGGCTGGAGTGCTAACTAAATACTGGAGTAGCCTACTAAGCGACACCCAACATGCAGGTGTTTACGAGGATGAGCCGAGGATCACTGACGATGGAGTTACCGTAAAAGTTGCTCTGGAAGATTCAACCGGATCTCGTGAAAACGAGAGAGCGAAGCGGCCACGAACCTGACGAGTTTAGCTAGACTGAGGACCGGTGGCCACGATTTGGAAGCAGTAAACTCGAATGAGAGGAGTCCTGGTCCGTTACTGGATGGAAAGATTGGGCCGATCCGAATTCAAGTGGAACACGGACGAGAGGAGTGGGACTTCGAGAGGAGAAGCCTCAGCCAGCAAAGGAGATGATCCCAAACTAACCAGTACTACTTTCGCCATGACAGGGGACACAACCATACAGTGGTTTTCTGTTTGGGACAAAACAGCAGCGTAAGTTATGATTATTCACCAAATTTGTGTGGTTATATATTATGACTAAAGCACTACGTTTCGTGAAGCAATGCAAGGGCTTACCATATCCTGCTGTCCAAACTGTGTTGTGCACGGAAAACTCGTCTGTTTTAGCGAGGTCTTCGTCCACTGTAACATCTGCATTAGTTCAGTTGGGCACAGCAGGGCACATACCCAACATATTGGGGTTCACAACCTCCAGAATGAAGCATTCGGGACCACGTTAGACTGACATTGGTATTGCGCACCAAGAGATGCTTGCTTGCTGCAGAATCCGTGCCCGTGCCGTACCGATAGCGGCATTGCTTTGGTTGAAAAACACTCACTATAGGTTGCGCGTAGGCTAGTCTACTCTGACAGGTGAATTCCAATATTAGTTTTAGTGTCTTTATATGTAATTAAAACGACTGCAAAACATTTTAATCATTAAAATGTATTTTGTTTTGCAATATATATGTTTGGTAATAGGCTACATAATTTATACCTCGCTTCGGATCTGAAACCATTCATCTAATTGAATTGACTGGACAGAGGTGTAATTATTTTTTTTCGGGGCTATACATTATTCGAACGCTTTACTTATAATGACATTTCCTTGAGAAGTAAAGCCTATGTGGTCATCAGAATTGCTGGCTAGTTCTTATCACTTCTACCTTCACAATTCCTTTACAAAAGCTATAGATTAGGCAGCCAGAACATTTCATCCCAATTTTATTCTGAATACTGAAATTATACTGAAATTATTTCATCTCCAAAATGGGATAGAGGCCTTCATTTGAAACAGGATAGTGAAGCAAAATGAATAAAAAGTCATTTCCACAACCATGCAAAGCCACTGGGCCATTTTATCATTCTTACATGTTAACTTGTTGTTGTGGCTGCCTCTTTTTGCTCGATTTAATTTGGATGAAGGAGGAAAACAACTAATCTAACAGTTTAAATCCTCTTGGTTGAAGTTATTATGACATGCTGCATAAACGTGTGCCTTTACTGTCTACCTCAGCCTTTCTCCCTGCCTCCTTCCGTTTCCCCTTAGCTGTAAATCTTGAAAAATGATATTGAGGATGGAAACTGGCATCCATTTTGATATTTCTTTCTTATGGCCAGGCAAGGGGGACTGACTGCCTACTCAAGCATGTTTTCTCCAGCTCTCAGACACTAGTACTGGACTACTTTATCTTCATTGGGTTTTAGCTCCTGATTGAATGGGTGATGAATTAAGCCCTCACGTATGTCTGAACAGGTGACTGAGTCTCATCTGGCCTCACCCATGCATTCACTCACTTGTCATTGTGTCACCATTGCTTTTCCCTCCTTTTCTCTTCCACTCCCTACCTCTCCCAGAATGCCCTGCTCTGCTTGTGCTGCCTGAGCTGTGCTGTGGTGTGTTTTACCACTATTCCCTCTAGGATGACCTGGGTAGTAGTGGTGTTATGTTCCCCAAGACAGGTTGTGTCCTCTGAGGCATGTAGACAAGGCTTTCTCTGTCTGCCTGCCTGCCTGTCTTTCTTTCTTTCTTTCTTTCTTTCTTTCTTTCTTTCTTTCTTTCTTTCTTTCTTTCTTTCTTTCTTTCTGTGTGCTTGAGCCCTGGGTGCATGCTAGCCTAGCCTAGACTCCCTGTGCGGAGGGAGAGATCGAGTGTTGAGTCTCTCACTCTCAGTGGTGTTTATTAATATAATGGCAGGGTTCATTCTTCCTAGCAGTGTGGATCCAAAATGTCCGTCATTATTGTGTCTCATGTTGATCGTTATTATCATAAATGACCCTTTCCTAAGGAATTTTCAACGTTGATAATTTGTTTCATCCATCAACTCGCTTTTTAAGTTGATACTTCCAGTAATGCACTTCGCTGTTAGTAAATATCTACATATTTGTCAATATTGCAGGAAAATCTGCCAGCCTTTGCGTGATCAATGGCAATTATTTTCTCTTGATGTTGTTTTTTTCTCTTTGTTCTTCATACGTCCAGTGGGGAAAATCTAAATATGTATTTGCATAAGATGCGGAGGGGGTCTCTGTGAGTGGTCTTTAATGTAAAGGGACCTCAGAGAGAGAGTTCATTATATATCTGGCTGGTCTTTTGAAATGCCTGCAATTCTTTCAGAGAGCTAATAGACAAACACACACACACACACACACGCACACACACACACACACACACACACACACACACACACACACACACACACACACACACGCGCGTGTACACCCTCACACACACACACGCACGCACACACACTAAGTAGTATAAGAGGCCCACTTTGTAAGGCTACAGTAATGTACTGTACACGTGGAGTCTTCCATACACAATTAGTAAGTAACTGTCTGCTGCAATATTTACGCCATAAGGAATACTTTACAGACCATCATGGGAGACATTTTATTTCTTCAACAATGTCAGTGCATTTAGTAGACTCATGCACATGGCTCCTCAACCTGAATGAAATATTATCCTAGATCAAATGGTTTCTTTCCCTCGAAATAAGCCAAATTTGATTTGAAATGAACTGAAATGAACCTAATTTGAAATGAACTTCCTTAGTCAACATCCACTCGTCTGGAAGAATATCGTTGTACTGCACCCACCAACAGTGAGGAGAGGGTGGCGTAGTTGGTTGGCATAGCTAAACACAGCTTTGGCATCCATGCAGGGACCTGGAACATGGATGTACACAGGGGCATGTTCCTAGCCCATGTCTGTGTCTCTTCTCACCCCTTGGATGGCTTCCCTTCCATTTAGTGATGCTAATGGATATAAAGTGGCACTATTTTGCTACCTACCACTGTGGAACGAACTAACTGCTCTGGAGGAAGAAGGGAAGAGAGGAGGATAGGATGGGGTGTCATAAATAATACACTATTCCGCTTTTAACCCCTCCATCCCCTCCCCTCTTTGTTTAATTTGTGTTTTTTCCCCCCAGCCCTTGTTTCCTCTCTGCGGTGGAAGTAGTGAAGCTTGGTGGCAAGATGCCACGACTAGACGGCGGATTCGTCTTGACTTGCCCCCCAGAGCTAACATCTTGGCCGGGATTCCGGATGGGGCACTTGGCCCAACCTTTTCAGGCTAGCGCCGAGCTGTATGTTTGTGATCAGCCTCTTGTTTGGTCGCTTTATCAAGATCAAATACATGCATGTAATTCATTATTTATTTTATGGACTGGTTCGAGAGAAACCTGTGAAAGGTGATGGAATTATACATAGGGTCCTCGTTTTACCTTAGTGAACTTTCCCTGGTCGGGCCAGGTCATGAAACTCCTTGTCATACCTGCTCTCCAAGACCGACCGATGAAGATAGTTTAATGTAACTACAGTTGGCTTATCAGCGTTTGATAGAAACACATTAACCCAGTATGCCTGCATTGATGCTGCATTGATGCCTGCATTACAACTAGAGGTCGACCGATTAATCGGAATGGCCGATTAATTAGGGTATTTTTGGGTGCTAATTTGCCGATTTAATTAAAAAAATATATATATATATATTTTTATACCTTTTTTTAACTGGGCAAGTCAGTTAAGAACACATTCATATTTTGAATGACGGCCTAGGAACAGTGGGTTAACTGCCTTGTTCAGGGGCAGAACGACCGATTTTCACCTTGTCAGCTCGGGGGATCCAATCTTGCAACTTTACAGTTAACTTGTCCAACGCAATAACGACCTGCTTCTCTCTCGTTGCACTCCACAAGGAGACTGTTACGCAAATGCAGTAAGCCAAGGTAAGTTGCTAGCTAGCATTAAACTTATATTATTCAAAACAATCAATCATAATCACAAGATAACTACACATGGTTGATGATATTACTAGATATTATCTAGCGTGTCCTGTGTTGCATATAATCTGACTGAGCATACAAGCATACACGTATCTAAGTATCTGACTGAGCGGCGGTAGGCAGATGCAGGCGCGTAAACATTCATTCAAACAGCACTTTCTTTGCATTTTGCCAGCAGCTCTTCGTTGTGTGTCAAGCATTGCACTGTTTATGACATCAAGCCTAACAACTCCCGAGATGAGGCTGGTGTAACTGAAGTGAAATGGCTGGCTAGTTAGCACGCGCTAATAGCGTTTCAAACGTCACTCACTCTGAGCCTTCTAGTAGTTGTTCCCCTTGCTCTGCATGGGTAACGCTGCTTCGATGGTGGCTGTTGTCGTTATGTTTCTGGTTCGAGCCCAGGGAGGAGCGAGGAGAGGGACGGAAGCTATACTGTTACACTGGCAATACTAAAGTGCCTATAAGAACATCCAATAGTCAAAGGTTAATGAAATACAAGTGGTATAGAGGGAAATAGTCCTATAATTCCTATAATAATTACATCCTAAAACTTCTTACCTGGGAATATTGAAGACTCATGTTAAAAGGAACCGCCAGCTTTCGTATGTTCTCATGTTCTGAGCAAGGAACTGAAACGTTAGCTTTCTTACATAGCACATATTGCACTTTTACTTTCTTCTCCAACACTTTGTTTTTGCATTATTTAAACCAAATTGAACATGTTTCATTATTTACTTGAGGCTAAATTGATTTTATTGATGTATTATATTAAGTTAAAATAAGTGTTCATTCAGTATTGTTGTAATTGTCATTATTACAAGTACATTTAAAAAAAACGTCCGATTAATCGGTATCGACTTTTTTGGTCCTCCAATAATCGGTATCGGTATCGGCATTGAAAAATCATAATCGGTCGACCTCTAATTACAACACATTCAAGGTCAATTACAATCACATTATAGCACCTGCTGTTGGAACAGAGCAGCATCTAAGACCACAGAAGTCACTAAAAACCTTGAGACTCAAGTCTGGCTCGGAGCTACCCATTTTATGAAAGGCTTTAAAGGCAGCCAATCATCAAACTAATGGTCTCCTTATGTTTCCTGTACCATTGTTACAGGAAACATTACAGGATACGTTAAGACTGTTTGACTTGAGTGTAATAATACGCTTGGCCACTGATTCCATTCTGCAGTACAAGGGTGTCGACAGAGCACCAAGACACAAGTCTGTGTGTCTGTGTGTGTTAGAGAGAGAGTGTCAGTGTGTGGGTTTTAATTACATTTTATAAAAGAGAGTTAAATGTGATTTGGTTTCATATTCATTCTATTAAACCCCTTTCCCATGGGGGGTATCTCAGGATAAAGTGACATTGTCTCTGGCTCTCTAACAGCTGATCTCAGACCAGTTTTGCATTGAAGTGGTTGGACTGCATGGTGCAGTGTAGTAGGTAGATTGAAGTAGGTGGGTTATGCAGCATGCTCCCCCTGGGCACAGAGTCTTGACCTTTACCACCTGCTTTTTGAGGCAAAGTGGGATACCTTGTAACATCGATCTAAGTTGGCATTTCCTGAATGTTAGCACACTAGGTAGAACGCGATGACTAAGTAATGATGTTAGATAGGATGTTGAGGGGGGGAGTTCACCTACCTCTCTCTCTCTCTCTATATATATATATATATATATGTGTCTCTCACACACACAAACACTCTTTTTCTCTTCCCTTCCGCTTTCTGTCACTCTCTCCCTCTTTTTCTCACTTGGTTAGGGTGAATGGTGTCACGCTCGTGAGGGGTTGACGTTGATCAAGACTAATAATGACACATTATACACCAGCACCCACACTCAATTAACACACTGTCTAATTAGAATAATCTAGCGGTTTATCTATGAAAGAGACTGCGAGTGGTTGTAAAACAGGGCCACGCCACATTAACTTTACTGTCCCCTTCTCCTTCTCTTTTTATTCCCATTTATATTTTAATGATAATAACCTGCTCAAACATCGGCCATTACCAAACATATTGTGTAAGCATCTTTCATTTAGTGGAGGGAAATAGATGTGGCTTCATGATAGGAGATTTGCTAACGGAGTTAGTCTGGGGAAGCAAGCATAAAGTGAATTTTAACTCCTGTCTCTCCATTGTATGTTCTAAAGGAAGACTCTATTCCTCTCTCTCTCTCTCTCTCTCTCTCTCTCTCTCTCTCTCTCTCTCTCTCTCTCTCGCCGTAGCTTTTATTGTTTCCCTCTCTTTATGTCTCTACTATATCCATTTTATCACCCTCCCTTTTGAATGGTTGTAATACACAGGAGGGACACTTGGGCAAGCAGTCTGCTTTATTTCGTTGTTATCCTGTGTCCCAACTATGATACTATTGATACCTGTATAACAGTAAATAAGGAAATACTGAAGTATGCAGGTATTGTCTGTAGCTACCACTTCAGAGCAGTACAAATAAAAGCCTCACAACATATGTGGTCAGCCACCAAAGCCTCTCTGTGTTTTTTCCCCACTGGAGTATAGCCTGCTAGTGGTAACAGTAGCGCCTACCAACAGCTACAGTTGTCTGCTAGGGATCCAAGCTAATGCTATTTTAAGCCTGAAACAACAAGGGTAACATACTTGAACTTCATGTGTTTCTGAATGACTTTGTGTAACATTGTATCACTTCAAATCCAAAGTGCTGGACTACAGAGACAAAAGAACAACATTTTTTATATATTAAAAAAAAAAAATGTTTATGTAAACCATGTGAATTATAAGTACAGTGTATCCTTTTCCTGCTGAGTGTCTTGCAGGAATCAGGCAATATCGATTATCTGCAATGGGAAATCACTTTAAGGTCTTCTCTGATCGAATATCTTTCAATATGAAGACATATTGGATTTTATATGTGGTCTCAGACTCAAATTAAAGCCATGATTTGTTTTATAGGTGAGTACACTGCTACAATCAATGTAGCCTACTATACCCTTCAGCCAGGGTTATATACAGTATATATTGAGTATTTTATCAAGGTGTATATATACACACACTGAGTGTACAAAAAATTAGGAACACCATCCTAATATTGAGTTGCTCCCCCTTTTGCTCTCAGAAAAGCCTAAATTCAAAAACGTTCAACAGGGATTCTAGCCTATGTTGACACCAATGCTTCCCACAGTTGTGTGAAGTTTTGGGTGCTGGACCATTCTTGAAACACGTGGGGAAACTGTTGAGAGTGAAAAACCTGAATGTCACACATACACAATCCATGTCTCAAGGCTTAAAAAAATCCTTATTTAACCTGTCTCCTTCCCTTCATCTACACTGATTGAAGTGAATTTAACAAGTGATATAAATAAGGGATTATAGGTTTCAAATGGATTCACCTGTCATGGAAAAAGCAGGAGTTCCTTGTGTTTTGTACACTCAGTGTATATATTGGGTACTTGAAAATATATCAATTTATATTAGTTATTTATACAGTATATATATTGGGTATTTAATCAAAGTCCAGGTTATGAATTAATTCCAATACTGCAATCAATGTGAATAACCTTTCCAGAACAGTTATCTTTAAACACAAACAGTATGGTGATCATTGTAGCAATGGGTACAGATAACAGTTATCTTTAAACACAAACAGTATGGTGGTCATTGTAGCAATGGGTACAGATAACAGTTATCTTTAAACACAAACAGTATGGTGGTCATTGTAGCAATGGGTACAGATAACAGTTATCTTTAAACACAAACAGTATGGTGATCATTGTAGCAATGGGTACAGATAACAGTTATCTTTAAACACAAACAGTATGGTGGTCATTGTAGCAATGGGTACAGATAACAGTTATCTTTAAACACAAACAGTATGGTGATCATTGTAGCAATGGGTACAGATAACAGTTATCTTTAAACACAAACAGTATGGTGGTCATTGTAGCAATGGGTACAGATAACAGTTATCTTTAAACACAAACAGTATGGTGATCATTGTAGCAATGGGTACAGATAACAGTTATCTTTAAACACAAACAGTATGGTGGTCATTGTAGCAATGGGTACAGATAACAGTTATCTTTAAACACAAACAGTATGGTGATCATTGTAGCAATGGGTACAGATAACAGTTATCTTTAAACACAAACAGTATGGTGGTCATTGTAGCAATGGGTACAGATAACAGTTATCTTTAAACACAAACAGTATGGTGGTCATTGTGGTAATGGGTATAGATAACAGTTATTGTGCTGAGATTCTGTTTTTATCATCGTGAGACTGTTTCCCCAGTAAGTGAGTGGAATGCAGATATTATATTACACGTACACACACACACACACACACACACACACACACACACACTTAGTGGTATAAGAGGCCCATTTTTCATACACAAAATTAGTAAGTAACTATCCACTGCAATATTTAGGCCTAGTTTCCATACCATATAAATACTGTATAGTACCATCATTTGAGACGAACATTTTTTTTCAATATTTGCAACATATTCAGTGCAAGCATGTGGCTTCTCAACCTGAACGAAGGAGCATCCTGGTACAAATGGATTCCCCCACAAAATAACCTAAAATTAACTGAACTGAAATAAATTTAACTGAAATAAAATTAACTTCCAAAGTCAACAAAATGTTATATTCTTCTATCCTCGTGGGGACCTAATATTAATTTCCATAAAAAAATCCTATTTCCCCTATCCCCTAACACCAAACTTAACCCTTACTATAACCCTAACCATAGCCCATAACAATAGCCCTAAACGTAAACCTTTATTTTGTATGTATTTTTTATTTATTTCACCTGTATTTAACCAGGTACGCACGCTGGTTGAGAACAATTTCTCATTTATAACTGCGACATGGCCAAGATAAAGCAAAGCAGTGTGACACAAACAACAACACAGAGTTACACATGGAATAAACAAGTGCACAGTCAATAACACATTAGAAAAAAAGAAAGCCTATATACAGTCTGTGAAAATGATGTGAGGAGGTAAGGCAATAAATAGGCCATGGTAGCGTAGTAATTACCATTTATCAAATTAACACTGGAGTGATAGATGAGCAGATGATGATGTGCAAGTAGAAATACTGGTGTGCATAAGACCAGAAAAGTAAATAAAACAATATGGGGGTGCGGTAGGTAGATTGGGTGGGCTATTTACAGATGGGCTATGTACAGCTGCAGCGATCGGTTAGCTACTCAGATAGCTGATATTTAAAGTTATTGAGGGAAATATAAGTCTCCAGCTTCAGTGATTTTTGCAATTAGTTCCAGTCACTGGCAGCAGAGAACTGGAAGGAAAGGCGGCCAAAGGAGGTGTTGGCTTTGGGGATGACCAGTGAGATATACCTGCTGGAGCACACGCTACGGGTGGGTGTTGTTATCGTGACCAGTGAGCTGAGATAAGGTGGAGCTTTACCTAGCATAGACTTATAGATGGCCTTGAGCCAGTGGGTCTGGTGACGAATATGTAGCGAGGGCCAGCTGACTAGAGCATACAGGTCGCAGTTGTGGGTGGTATAAGGAGCTTGGTGACAAAATGGATGGCAATGTGATAGACTGCATCCAGTTTGCTGAGTAGAGTATTGGAAGCTATTTTGTAAATGAAATCGCCGAAGTCAAGGATCGGTAGAATAGTCCGTTTTATGAGGGTATGTTTGGCGGCGTGATTGAAGGAGGCTTTGTTGCAAAATAGGAAGCAGATTCTAGATTTCATTTTGGATTGGATATGTTTAATATGAGTCTGGAAGGAGAGTTTACAGTCTAGCCAGACACCTAGGTATTTGCAGTTGTCCACATATTCTAAGTCGGTACCGTCCAGTGTAGTGATGCTAGTTGGGCGGGCGGGTGCCGGCAGCGAACGGTTGAAGAGCATGCATTGGGTTTTACTAGCGTTTAAGAGCAGTTGGAGGCCACGGAAGGAGTGTTGTATGGCATTGAAGCTTGTTTGGAGGTCAGTTAACAGAGTGTGCTAAGAAGGGCCAAATGTATACAGAATCACCCACAGCAAGTGTGACAGGTTAAAGGAAATATTCATAGCCTGTTATACATTAAAAAGTATTAGTAAGTTTATAGTATGTGAGGATCGTAAAAAAACTAAGGTTAAAAAGATGCATTCAGTATTAGTTGATAGAGATTGATAACATTCATATAATTGGGTTAAAGTTAAAATCTGTCAAGCCTACAAAGGGTACGAATTGTGAGTAATGTGTAAACATTATATTGATTACTTTATTTTGTGGTGCCTAAAAGTGTTAATCTGTGATCTACAAAATGCTCTTAATCTATGAGCCGGAGATCGATTGCTCTGGTCTCCACCCATATTCCTGGGGAAATCGCGGTCTTTTCTCATTGAACTAAAAGTTGAATTGAGAATACAACACCGTATCACTCTCGTGATTATTTCTCCCCTGTTTTCAGGTACTTTATTGATGATAAAAAAAAGTCATTTAAATGTAATAACTCGCTAACGTTAAGAGTGTTTAAGGTGTGTCTTAGTAACATCTTGAGGAAGTTAGAGTTAAGTTTGCAGAGAGTAATATGAGCCCTGCTCGGTTGTAGCGAAGAATAGCATCGTACTGAGAGAAGCTGCCATTTTATGTTGATTGTGAATGAACATGTGCGTTGTTAATAAGATATTTTGCTGTGTTATTTGTATAATGGTTTTTCTGTTGTTTTGTAACGTGTTACTTTTGTGAAATGATTGAACTAAAAGTTGAATTGAGAATACAACAACGTATCACTCTCGTGATTATTTCTCCCCTGTTTTCAGGGGCGTAACACAAGAGCGACATCGTTGATATATACAGAGAAAAGAGTCGGCCCGAGAATTGAACCCTGTGGTATTGGGGGATTTTTATTTTTGTATTGCTTGTAACGGCTTCTGGTAATGCAAGTTATTGTGTTGTTAGGGGAATAACCTGTGTGTAAAAATCTGCTGCTGTATTTTTTTGTGTTATCTGTGATGGTTTTGTTTGTCTTGTGTAGTTTCATTCATTCATTGTATCTAAACTGTATGTGTAAACATGTATCCGCAGGACCCAGCTGTAAAAGAGACCTTGGTCTCAGCCTGTGTTCCTTGTTGAAATAAAGGTATAATCATTTAACTAGTTAAGTCAGATAAGAGCAAATTATTATTTACAATGACAGCCTACCCCCGCCAAACCCAGACGATGCAAGGCAAATTGTGCCCAGCTCTATATGACTTTCAATCACAGCTGGATGTGATTCAGCCTGGATTCAAACCAGGGACTGTAGTGACGCCTCTTACACTGAGATGCGGTGCCTTAGACCGCTGTGCCACTCGAGAGCATCATGCTCTGGTTGTTTTTCAGTGGCAGGGACTCGGAGACCTGTCAGGATTGAGGGGAAGTGTCACCTTCTGACCTTAGTTCCTTTGTTTTGTCTTTGTTTTAGTATGGTCAGGGCGTGAGTTGGGGTGGGCAGTCTCTTTGTTTTTCTAGGTTGGTTTTTGAGTTTGGCCTGGTATGGTTCTCAATCAGAGGCAGGTGTCGTTAGTTGTCTCTGATTGAGAATCATACTTCGGTAGCCTTTTTCCACCTGTGTTTCGTGGGTTTCATTGGTTCGTTCTTCCTAGTTGTTATTTTGTTTAGTGTTCAGTTTTGATTATATTAAAAATCATGAACACTTACCACGCTGCACCTTGGTCCTCACCTTCTTCCACCGAACCAGCACAGGCGTCACAAAATCACAAATAGTGATAAAATAAATCACTTACCTTTGAAGATTATCCTCTTTTTGCAATCCCAAGGGTCCCAGCTACACAACAAATGTTTGTTTTGTTCGATAAAGTCCTTCTTTATATACCAAAAATGTCTGTTTAGTTGGCGCGTTTGATAGACACCTTGGATAAACTACAACTACTTGTTCGTTTTTCAAAAAACAAGCCTGAAACCCTTTCTAAAGACTGTTGACATCTAGTGGAAGCCATAGGAACTGCAATCTGGGAGGAATTTCTTTGAATATCCCATAGGCTTGCATTGAAATGGCCTGTGACCTCAAAAATATTTTTCCAGAATGATTCTCCTCGGGTTTTTGACTGCCATATCATTTTTGTTATACTCACAGACATTATTTTAACAGTTTCAGTGTTTTCTATCCAATGCTACCAATTATATGCATATCCTAGCTTCTGGGCCTGAGTAACAGGCAGTTTACTTTGGGCACGTCAGTCATCCGGATTTGAGAATACTGCCCCCTAGCCTTAAAAAGTTAATGAAGATGAGCAGTAATGACTGTATAAGATTAATTATTCAAATGCTGAGCTATATTGTATGCAAAAAAATGTAATTATATTTATACTAATGCAATTGCTCGAAGAATTAGATTTTGTTTAACAAGTAATAATTTTTTAGGTAGGGGTCAAAATTATTTCCACCTGAAGATTCTTATGAAGTAGTCAAAAGTGTTGTATTTGTTCCCATATTCCTAGCACGCAATGATTATTATCTGACTCTACAAACTTGTTGGCTGCATTTGCAGTTCGTTTTGGTTGTGTTTCAGATTATTTAGTCCCCAATAGAAATAAATCATAAATAATGCATTGTGTCATTATGGAGTCACTTTTATTGTAAATAATAATAGAAAATGTTTCTAAACAGTTCTACATTAATGTTGATGCTGCCATAATTACGAATAATCATGAATGAATCGTGAATAATGATGAGTGAGAAAGTTACAGAGGCTCAAAGATCATACCCTCTAGACATGCTAATTTCCCCTGTTATTGTAATGGTGAGAGGTTAGCATGTCTTGGGGGTATGATCTTTGACCCTCAGTAACTTTCATTTGTTAAAATGGTTAGTACAGTTATTTTATTTTCATGACAGTCCTACTCCATAATCTGTGGTTACACATACAATTAGCATGCAAGTCCAAGGTGTTATGACGCTGTTGTAGGCCTACTGCAGGAACATATAGAGATGTCTTCTAGTTTTTATGGAATAGATTGGTAAACAATTCAAGGTTTTTATGTTTTATTTCCATGAAGATGTAAAGCTAAACACTGTTGATACAGAAGGCTAACTAGCAAACATTTATAGTCAAGACAGTTTAACAGAAAAACTTAAAAACTAAATATTTCAAACCAACAACAGCCCCCTCTCATAGAGCTCAAAGAGCATCCGATGCTTACATTTGATCACAAAAGCTTGAAAAATGCAGTCGAAGAGAGAACTATCTTATTTTCTATCAAATGCTTATTGAAGAGGGTTACCTTTGAATAAAAAAAAAAACACTTGTGTTCCTTAGGAAGGCTGTGTGGGGCTGCCGTGCAAGGAGACAGATGACTACACACACATAAACACATACAGAGACATCGACACACGCTCGGGCACACACTCACGCACGCACGCATGCACACACAAACACGTACGCACATACGCACACAAACACACACACATACACACACACACAGAAAAAAAGATAAACAAACTACTGGTCTAAAGTTTTAGAGCACCTACTCATTCAAGGGTTTTTCTTCATTTTTACTATTTTCTACATTGTAGAATAATAGTGAAGACATCAAAACTATGAAATAACAGATATGGAATCATGTAGTAACCAAAAATGCGTTATTTTATATTTGAGATTCTTCAAATAGACACCTTTTGCCTTGATGACAGCTTTGCACACTCTTGGCATTCTTTTAACCAGCTTCACCTGTAATGCTTTTCCAACAGTGTTGGAGTTCCACATATGCTGAGTACTTGTTAGCTGCTTTTCCTTAACTCTGTGGTCCGACTCATCCCAAACCATCTCAATTTGGTTGAGGTCGGGGTTGTGTAGGCCAGGTCATCTGATGCAGCACTCCATCACTCTCCTTCTTGGTAAAATAGCCCTTACACAACCTGGACGTGTGTTGGGTCATTGTCCTGTTGAAAAAGAAATGATGATCCCACTAAGCCAAAACCAGATGGGATGATGTATCGCTGCAGAATGCTGTGGTACCATGCTGGTTAAGTGTGCCTTGAATTCTAAATAAATTACAGACCATGTCACCAGAAACCCACCCCAACACCATAACACCTTCTCCTCCATGCTTTACAGTGGGAAATACACATGCGGAGATCATCTGTTCACCCAAAATCAAAATTAAATCAAATGTATTTACAAAGCTTATATCTCAAAATGCTATACAGAAACCAAGCCTAAAACACCAAACAGCAAGCAATGCAGGTGTAGAAGCACGGTGGCTAGGAAAAACTACACCACGTCCCACAAAGACACGGTGGTTTGAACCAAAAAATCTCCAATTTGGTCTTCAGACCAAAGGACAAATTTCCACCGTTCTAATGTCCAATGCTCGTGTTTCTTGGCCCAAACAAGTCTCTTCTTCTTATTGGTGTCTTTTAGTAGTGGTTTCTTTGCAGCAATTTAACCATGAAGACCAGATTCACACAGTCTCATCTGAACAGTTGATGTTGAGATGTGTCTGTTACTTGAACTCGGTGAAGCATTTATTTGGGCTGCAATTTCTGAGGCTGGTAACTCTAATGAACTTGTCCTCTGCAGCAGAGGTAACTCTGGGTCTTCCTTTCCTGTGGCGTTCCTCATGAGAGCCAGTTTCATCATAGCGCTTGATGGTTTTTGCGACTGCACCTGAAGAAACTTTCAAAGTTCTAGAAATGGCTGACCTTCATGGTGTTTCTCTTCGCTTATTTGAGCCGCTCTCGCCATAATATGGACTTGGTCTTTTACCAAATAGGGCTATCTTCTGTATACCACCCCTACCTTGTCACAACACCATTGAATGGCTCAAACACATTAAGAAGGAAATAAATTCCACAAACAAACTTTTAACCCTGTTGCTGTGTTCCCGGTCGAATTGGACCAATTTACAAGTTCTCTCTCTGAAAAATGTAGTTAATTCAATCTGATTATCATAAGGTTCCGTGACTTTGTCCACACAGGGCATCTGAACACACAAAATATATTTTGATGATTTTCATTACATTTTTGGCGTTTTATTTAACTTTTGTACACCTGTGGTGTTCCCGGTCAAAGATTACCGGTCAGTGGAAATTAATGGATGAGACTTCAATTAGTGTATTCATTTGAGTTCAGGCACATGCCCATTCATCAGATGGACACACTTCCTCTCCTAGACCCCCACATGCATGTGTGTTTGAGCACAAACACATACACACCTCACTCCCCTTCTTGCTTCCATGGCAACCCCCACTGGAACCTTTCCCCCATGGAAACCACACCTGTTGGCATTCTCACAAACAATCGCAACATTGTTTCAATAATAAATACAACTTTTCTCGCAGTTCTGCTATTTCAATTTTTTTGGGGGCCTTGTTCACAATTCATTCTGTGGCAGCACAATGACCAAACAATATACTGTATGTGAGGCTCTTGATAATGACACTGGAGAGGAGGAGAGAGTCCTTGTTAAACTTTGACACAAAGTAGCCTGTGATAAATAGCACAATATGTTTCACATATACACAATTTGTTTTTGTCAAAATAATCCATACATTATGCTTTTTTTTTTTACTCATAAACAAGTTTTATGAACTCAGGTCAATGAGGCCTACAGTCCATAAATAGGAAATACAAGTTCAAAACGTGTAATGTTCACAATAACTTAAGTTGATATAAGTATCTAACACAACATTAAGTGATAATATATGTATTATTATGTATTTATAATCAGCTATAATGGGGCAGTCATTTTGGACCGAGAACACAGAATGAATTAACATGAAACGAACAGAACAGGAGGGTTAAGAAGGCACACCTGTTAATTGAGATGCAGTCCAGGTGACTACCTCATGGAGCTGGTTGAGAAAATGCCAAGAGTGTGCAAGGCTGTCATCCAGGCAAAGGGTGGCTATTTGAAGGATCTCAAATATAAAATATATTTGGATTTGTTTAACACTTTTTTGGTTACTACATGATTCCATATATGTTATTTCATAGTTTTGATGTCTATTCTACAATTTAAAAAATCTTAAAAATAAAGAAGAGTTTTGGGTGCTGGACCATTCTTGAAACACGTGGGGAAACTGTTGAGAGTGAAAAACCTGAATGTCAAACATACACAATCCATGTCTCAAGGCTTAAAAAAATCCTTATTTAACCTGTCTCCTTCCCTTCATCTACACTGATTGAAGTGAATTTAACAAGTGATATAAATAAGGGATTATAGGTTTCAAATGGATTCACCTGTCATGGAAAAAGCAGGAGTTCCTTGTGTTTTGTACACTCAGTGTATATATTGGGTACTTGATAATATATCAATTTATATTAGTTATTTATACAGTATATATATTGGGTATTTAATCAAAGTCCAGGTTATGAATTAATTCCAATACTGCAATCAATGTGAATAACCTTTCCAGAACAGTTATCTTTAAACACAAACAGTATGGTGGTCATTGTAGCAATGGGTACAGATAACAGTTATCTTTAAACACAAACAGTTTGGTGATCATTGTAGCAATGGGTACAGATAACAGTTATCTTTAAACACAAACAGTATGGTGATCATTGTAGCAATGGGTACAGATAACAGTTATCTTTAAACACAAACAGTATGGTGGTCATTGTGGTAATGGGTACAGATAACAGTTATCTTTAAACACAAACAGTATGGTGGTCATTGTGGTAATGGGTATAGATAACAGTTATTGTGCTGAGATTCTGTTTTTATCATCGTGAGACTGTTTCCCCAGTAAGTGAGTGGAATGCAGATATTATATTACACGTACACACACACACACACACACACACACACACACACACACACACACTTAGTGGTATAAGAGGCCCATTTTTCATACACAAAATTAGTAAGTAACTATCCACTGCAATATTTAGGCCTAGTTTCCATACCATATAAATACTGTATAGTACCATCATTTGAGACGAACATTTTTTTTCAATATTTGCAACATATTCAGTGCAAGCATGTGGCTTCTGAACCTGAACGAAGGAGCATCCTGGTACAAATGGATTCCCCCACAAAATAACCTAAAATTAACTGAAATGAACTGAAATAAATTTAACTGAAATAAAATGAACTTCCAAAGTCAACAAAATGTTATATTCTCCTAATATTAATTTACATAAAAAATCCTATTTCCCCTATCCCCTAACACCAAACTTAACCCTTACTATAACCCTAACCATAGCCCATAACTATATCCCTAAACGTAAACCTGTATTTTGTATGTATTTTTTATTTATTTCACCTGTATTTAACCAGGTACGCACGCTGGTTGAGAACAATTTCTCATTTATAACTGTGACATGGCCAAGATAAAGCAAAGCAGTGCGACACAAACAACAACACAGAGTTACACATGGAATAAACAAGCGCACAGTCAATAACACATTAGAAAAAAAGAAAGTCTATATACAGTCTGTGAAAATGGTGTGAGGAGGTAAGGCAATAAATAGGCCATGGTAGCGTAGTAATTACCATTTATCAAATTAACACTGGAGTGATAGATGAGCAGATGATGATGTGCAAGTAGAAATACTGGTGTGCAAAAGACCAGAAAAGTAAATAAAAACAGTATGGGGGTGCGTTAGGTAGATTGGGTGGGCTATTTACAGATGGGCTATGTACAGCTGCAGCGATCGGTTAGCTACTCAGATAGCTGATATTTAAAGTTATTGAGGGAAATATAAGTCTCCAGCTTCAGTGATTTTTGCAATTAGTTCCAGTCACTGGCAGCAGAGAACTGGAAGGAAAGGCGGCCAAAGGAGGTGTTGGCTTTGGGGATGACCAGTGAGATATACCTGCTGGAGCACACGCTACGGGTGGGTGTTGTTATCGTGACCAGTGAGCTGAGATAAGGTGGAGCTTTACCTAGTATAGACTTATAGATGACCTTGAGCCAGTGGGTCTGATGACGAATATGTAGCGAGGGCCAGCTGACTAGAGCATACAGGTCGCAGTTGTGGGTGGTATAAGGAGCTTGGTGACAAAACGGATGGCAATGTGATAGACTGCATCCAGTTTGCTGAGTAGAGTATTGGAAGCTATTTTGTAAATGAAATCGCCGAAGTCAAGGATCGGTAGAATAGTCCGTTTTATGAGGGTATGTTTGGCGGCGTGATTGAAGGAGGCTTTGTTGCAAAATAGGAAGCAGATTCTAGATTTCATTTTGGATTGGATATGTTTAATATGAGTCTGGAAGGAGAGTTTACAGTCTAGCCAGACACCTAGGTATTTGCAGTTGTCCACATATTCTACGTCGGTACCGTCCAGTGTAGTGATGCTAGTTGGGCGGGCGGGTGCCGGCAGCGAACGGTTGAAGAGCATGCATTGGGTTTTACTAGCGTTTAAGAGCAGTTGGAGGCCACGGAAGGAGTGTTGTATGGCATTGAAGCTCGTTTGGAGGTCAGTTAACAGAGTGTGCTAAGAAGGACCAAATGTATAGAGAATCACCCACAGCAGGTGTGACAGGTTAAAGGAAATATTCATAGCCTGTTATACATTAAAAAGTATTAGTAAGTTTATAGTATGTGAGGATCGTAAAAAAACTAAGGTTAAAATGATGCATTCAGTATTAGTTGATAGAGATTGATAACATTCATATAATTGGGTTAAAGTTAAAATCTGTCAAGCGTACAAAGGGTACGAATTGTGAGTAATGTGTAAACGTTATATTGATTACTTTATTTTGTGGTGCCTAAAAGTGTTAATCTGTGATCTACAAAATGCTCTTAATCTATGAGCCGGAGATCGATTGCTCTGGTCTCCACCCATATTCCTGGGGAAATCGCGGTCTTTTCTCATTGAACTAAAAGTTGAATTGAGAATACAACACCGTATCACTCTCGTGATTATTTCTCCCCTGTTTTCAGGTACTTTATTGATGATAAAAAAGAGTAATTTAAATGTAATAACTCGCTAACGTTAAGAGTGTTTAAGGTGTGTCTTAGTAACATCTTGAGGAAGTTAGAGTTAAGTTTGCAGAGAGTAATATGAGCCCTGCTCGGTTGTAGCGAAGAATAGCATCGTACTGAGAGAAGCTGCCATTTTATGTCGATTGTGAATGAACATGTGCGTTGTTAATAAGATATTTTGCTGTGTTATTTGTATAAGGGTTTTTCTGTTGTTTTGTAACGTGTTACTTTTGTGAAATGATTGAACTAAAAGTTGAATTGAGAATACAACACCGTATCACTCTCGTGATTATTTCTCCCCTGTTTTCAGGGGCGTAACACATGAGCGACATCGTTGATATATACAGAGAAAAGAGTCGGCCCGAGAATTGAACCATGTGGTATTGGGGGATTTTTATTTTTGTATTGCTTGTAACTGCTTCTGGCAATGCAAGTTATTGTGTTGTTAGGGGAATAACCTGTGTGTAAAAATCTGCTGCTGTATTTTTTTGTGTTATCTGTGATGGTTTTGTTTGTCTTGTGTAGTTTCATTCATTCATTGTATCTAAACTGTATGTGTAAACATGTATCCGCAGGGCCCAGCTGTAAAAGAGACCTTGGTCTCAGCCTGTGTTCCTTGTTGAAATAAAGGTATAATCATTTAACTAGTTAAGTCAGATAAGAGCAAATTATTATTTACAATGACAGCCTACCCCCGCCAAACCCAGACGATGCTAGGCAAATTGTGCACGGCTCTATATGACTTTCAATCACAGCTGGATGTGATTCAGCCTGGATTCAAACCAGGGACTGTAGTGACGCCTCTTACACTGAGATGCGGTGCCTTAGACCGCTGTGCCACTTGAGAGCATAATGCTCTGTTTTTTTTTCAGTGGCAGGGACTCGGAGACCTGTCAGGATTGAGGGGAAGTGTCACCTTCTGACCTTAGTTCCTTTGTTTTGTCTTTGTTTTAGTATGGTCAGGGCGTGAGTTGGGGTGGGCAGTCTATTTGTTTTTCTAGGTTGGTTTTTGAGTTTGGCCTGGTATGGTTCTCAATCAGAGGCAGGTGTCGTTAGTTGTCTCTGATTGAGAATCATACTTCGGTAGCCTTTTTCCACCTGTGTTTCGTGGGTTTCATTGGTTCGTTCTTCCTAGTTGTTATTTTGTTTAATGTTCAGTTTTGATTATATTAAAAATCATGAACACTTACCACGCTGCACCTTGGTCCTCACCTTCTTCCACCGAACCAGCACAGGCGTCACAAAATCACAAATAGTGATAAAATAAATCACTTACCTTTGAAGATTATCCTCTTTTTGCAATCCCAAGGGTCCCAGCTACACAACAAATGTTTGTTTTGTTCGATAAAGTCCTTCTTTATATACCAAAAATGTCTGTTTAGTTGGCGCGTTTGATAGACACCTTGGATAAACTACAACTACTTGTTCGTTTTTCAAAAAACAAGCCTGAAACCCTTTCTAAAGACTGTTGACATCTAGTGGAAGCCATAGGAACTGCAATCTGGGAGGAATTTCTTTGAATATCCCATAGGTTTGCATTGAAATGGCCTGTGACCTCAAAAATATTTTTCCAGAATGATTCTCCTCGGGTTTTTGACTGCCATATAATTTTTGTTATACTCACAGACATTATTTTAACAGTTTCAGAGTGTTTTCTATCCAATGCTACCAATTATATGCATATCCTAGCTTCTGGGCCTGAGTATCAGGCAGTTTACTTTGGGCACGTCAGTCTTCCGGATTTGAGAATACTGCCCCCTAGCCTTAAAAAGTTAATGAAGATGAGCAGTAATGACTGTATAAGATTAATTATTCAAATGCTGAGCTATATTGTATGCAAAAAAATGAAATTATATTTATACTAATGCAATTGCTCGAAGAATTAGATTTTGTTTAACAAGTAATAATTTTTTAGGTAGGGGTCAAAATTATTTCCACCTGAAGATTCTTATGAAGTAGTCAAAAGTGTTGTATTTGTTCCCATATTCCTAGCACGCAATGATTATTATCTGACTCTACAAACTTGTTGGCTGCATTTGCAGTTCGTTTTGGTTGTGTTTCAGATTATTTAGTCCCCAATAGAAATTAATTATAAATAATGCATTGTGCCATTATGGAGTCACTTTTATTGTAAATAAGAATAGAACATGTTTCTAAACAGTTCTACATTAATGTTGATGCTGCCATAATTACGAATTATCATGAATGAATCGTGAATAATGATGAGTGAGAAAGTTACAGAGGCTCAAAGATCATACCCTCTAGACATGCTAATTTCCCCTGTTATTGTAATGGTGAGAGGTTAGCATGTCTTGGGGGTATGATCTTTGACCCTCAGTAACTTTCATTTGTTAAAATGGTTAGTACAGTTATTTTATTTTCATTTTCATTTTCCTAGTCCATAATCTGTGGTTACACATACAATTAGCATGCAAGTCCAAGGTGTTATGACGCTGTTGTAGGCCTACTGCAGGAATATATAGAGATGTATTCTAGTTTTTATGGAATAGATTGGTAAACAATTCAAGGTTTTTATGTTTTATTTCCATGAAGATGTAAAGCTAAACACTGTCGATACAGAAGGCTAACTAGCAAACATTTATAGTCAAGACAGTTTAACAGAAAAAATTAAAAACTAAATATTTCAAACCAACAACAGCCCCCTCTCATAGAGCTCAAAGAGCATCCGATGCTTACATTTGATCACAAAAGCTTGAAAAATGCAGTCGAAGAGAGAACTATCTTATTTTCTATCAAATGCTTATTGAAGAGGGTTACCTTTGAATAAAAAAAAAAACACTTGTGTTCCTTAGGAAGGCTGTGTGGGGCTGCCGTGCAAGGAGACAGATGACTACACACACATAAACACATACAGAGACATCGACACACGCTCGGGCACACACACACGCACGCACGCATGCACACACAAACACGTACGCACATACGCACACAAACACACACACATACATTTTAAACATTTGAATACAAAGTGGCTCTGGGAAGAATCGTTTCCTGCTTTGCTGCACTGTGGCATCATGGGTCGGCTAATTCAGTGAAGTGGAAAGCATACAAAGAGGAGCACAAACGCTAGTATTCCATATCTCTCTCTCACACACACACACACACATACACACACATACACACACACATACACACACATACACACACACACAGAAAAAAAGATAAACAAACTACTGGTCTAAAGTTTTAGAGCACCTACTCATTCAAGGATTTTTCTTCATTTTTACTATTTTCTACATTGTAGAATAATAGTGAAGACATAAAAAATATGAAATAACAGATATGGAATCATGTAGTATCCAAAAATGCGTTATTTTATATTTGAGATTCTTCAAATAGACACCTTTTGCCTTGATGACAGCTTTGCACACTCTTGGCATTCTTTTAACCAGCTTCACCTGTAATGCTTTTCCAACAGTGTTGGAGTTCCACATATGCTGAGTACTTGTTAGCTGCTTTTCCTTAACTCTGTGGTCCGACTCATCCCAAACCATCTCAATTTGGTTGAGGTCGGAGTTGTGTAGGCCAGGTCATCTGATGCAGCACTCCATCACTCTCCTTCTTGGTAAAATAGCCCTTACACAACCTGGAGGTTTGTTGGGTCATTGTCCTGTTGAAAAAGAAATGATGATCCCACTAAGCCAAAACCAGATGGGATGATGTATCGCTGCAGAATGCTGTGGTACCATGCTGGTTAAGTGTGCCTTGAATTCTAAATAAATTACAGACCATGTCACCAGAAACCCACCCCAACACCATAACACCTTCTCCTCCATGCTTTACAGTGGGAAATACACATGCGGAGATCATCTGTTCACCCAAAATCAAAATTAAATCAAATGTATTTACAAAGCTTATATCTCAAAATGCTATACAGAAACCAAGCCTAAAACACCAAACAGCAAGCAATGCAGGTGTAGAAGCACGGTGGCTAGGAAAAACTACACCACGTCCCACAAAGACACGGTGGTTTGAACCAAAAAATCTCCAATTTGGTCTTCAGACCAAAGGACAAATTTCCACCGTTCTAATGTCCAATGCTCGTGTTTCTTGGCCCAAACAAGTCTCTTCTTCTTATTGGTGTCTTTTAGTAGTGGTTTCTTTGCAGCAATTTAACCATGAAGACCAGATTCACACAGTCTCATCTGAACAGTTGATGTTGAGATGTGTCTGTTACTTGAACTCTGTGAAGCATTTATTTGGGCTGCAATTTCTGAGGCTGGTAACTCTAGAAATGTTCCGTATTGGCTGACCTTCATGGTGTTTCTCTTCGCTTATTTGAGCCGCTCTCGCCATAATATGGACTTGGTCTTTTACCAAATAGGGCTATCTTCTGTATACCACCACTACCTTGTCACAACAACATTGAATGGCTCAAACACATTAAGAAGGAAATAAATTCCACAAACAAACTTTTAACCCTGCTGCTGTGTTCCTGGTCGAATTGGACCAATTTACAAGTTCTCTCTCTGAAAAATGTAGTTAATTCAATCTGATTGTCATAAGGTTCAGTGACTTTGTCCACACAGGGCATCTGAACACACAAAATATATTTAGATGATTTTCATTACATTTTTGGCGTTTTATTTAACTTTTGTACACCTGTGGTGTTCCCGGTCAAAGATTACCGGTCATTGGAAATTAATGGATGAGACTTCAATTAGTGTATTCATTTGAGTTCAGGCACATGCCCATTCATCAGATGGACACACTTCCTCTCCTAGACCCCCACATGCATGTGTGTTTGAGCACAAACACATACACACCTCACTCCCCTTCTTGCTTCCATGGCAACCCCCACTGGAACCTTTCCCCCATGGAAACCACACCTGTTGGCATTCTCACAAACAATCGCAACATTGTTTCAATAATAAATACAACTTTTCTCGCAGTTCTGCTATTTCAATTTTTTTGGGGGCCTTGTTCACAATTCATTCTGTGGCAGCACAATGACCAAACGATATACTGTATGTGAGGCTCTTGATAATGACACTGGAGAGGAGGAGAGAGTCCTTGTTAAACTTTGACACAAAGTAGCCTGTGATAAATAGCACAATATGTTTCACATATACACAATTTGTTTTTGTCAAAATAATCCATACATTATGCTTTTTTTTTTTTTACTCATAAACAAGTTTTATGAACTCAGGTCAATGAGGCCTACAGTCCATAAATAGGAAATACAAGTTCAAAACGTGTAATGTTCACAATAACTTAAGTTGATATAAGTATCTAACACAACATTAAGTGATAATATATGTATTATTATGGATTTCTAATCAGCTATAACGGGGCAGTCATTTTGGACCGAGAACACAGAATGAATTAACATGAAACGAACAGAACAGGAGGGTTAAGAAGGCACACCTGTTAATTGAGATGCAGTCCAGGTGACTACCTCATGGAGCTGGTTGAGAAAATGCCAAGAGTGTGCAAGGCTGTCATCCAGGCAAAGGGTGGCTATTTGAAGGATCTCAAATATAAAATATATTTGGATTTGTTTAACACTTTTTTGGTTACTACATGATTCCATATATGTTATGTCATAGTTTTGATGTCTATTCTACAATTTAAAAAATCTTAAAAATAAAGAAGACCCTTGAATGAGGTGTTCTAAAACTTTTGACTGGTAGTGCACACATACACACACACAGGTACGAACGCAAGCACACACACATACACGCACACTCCACAAGGCCTCAGCCATAATCTACAATTAGATAATAGGTGCTCAGAAATGACTCTGGGAATCTGATTGGGAAGTCAATGGAACTAAGTAAGAACCTTGGGGTTTGAATCTAGATGCAGAATATGTCACTATAGTCTCTTGTCTTAATAATCACCATCTCTTGTATGTGGAGGAATTCATTTCACAACATATCTAGTGTAGGGTTTTGTTTCTGAACCCTATAGAGTCCCTATATGTTAAAGAGGAGACCACTTTACAATCCTACATACAGTATGGATTCACTATCTGTAAAGAGTATCCCACTGTACAATCCAACATACAGTGTGGATTCACTATCTGTAAAGAGTATCCCACCGTACAATCCTACATACAGTATGGATTCACTATCTGTAAAAGAGGATACCACTGTACAATCCTACATACAGTATGGATTCACTATCTGTAAAAGAGGATCCCACTCTACAATCCTACATACAGTATGGATTCACTATCTGTAAAAGAGGATCCCACTGTTCAATCCTACATACAGTATGGATTCACTATCTGTAAAAGGAACCCACATTCCTCTTCCATGTCTGCTGTCTGTTTCCCTGCAGCACTGCCACTACACTCAGAGTCTGAAACATCTGTCACATGGAGCTTACATTCACAGAGAGGGTTACATTGCAGTTTTGGGTAGACACTACAGTAAGCAACACATTGTTGGCAGAACAAGCATGCAAAGAAAGAACAAATTAGTATGGAGAGTATTAAAACGTTACCTACAGTGAAGTTAGCAAATGATGACACCACCATGGCAGTGATGTTGGTGACCCCGACGTGAACTCTTGTTAATCATGTTTATTCAAATGGGGTGGAGTGGTGTGTGTGCGTGTTTTGTGAGTGTGTGTGTGTGTGGCGGTAGCTCAGTGTGTATTTGTGTGTGTTTGAGTGTGTGTGGCTGTAGATCAACGTAGCTTTGGACAGATTCTGGCCTGAAGTCCTTCACTCCCTTCTTTCTCTCATTTCAGTGTGTTTCCTGTTGTTTTAATCCTCAACAGACTGTTTTATCAAACAGACTGTCTTCATCCTAAATTGTCGAGGGTGGATAGGGAGTTGCAGGCAGTGAAGCTATTTGCATTTGCTGCATTTGAAGAGTTCATATGCTGTGACATTTTCAAGGTTGTTGGATAATTTGTTCTTTGCATGTTTATTAGATAGCTATTTGTATAGGTATAGAATAATACTATGCAGTCTGTATGTGACACAAGGGACCAAGACGATACTCCTGAATACATTCCTTTCATGCCCTTTAGTGAGATCTTCTGAATTAAGTCAATGGTGTCTTCTTGGGAGTAAACATTACAATGAACATTCGGCATATGCATGGTCTTCTAACTCTTTCACAAATGCTTACCAGTATAACCCAATAGTCTGGCATATGACAGCAATCCAGAAAGGTTAAGCAGCAGCATATGGTTCCTAAATTGAAGAATCAGTGTGATTTGGTTGTTCTCTCCAAGTCCCCAGATGGATCCAAATCTCCCCAAGGATGAGTGACTCAGGAAATTAACTTGCCTAAATCTAATTTCCCCTCTCTCTTCCAAGTGTCCTTCCCTCAACTCAAACAACTCGTCTGAGGGATTCCATCTTTTTCCTGTTTTACTCTCTCCTTTTATCCTTTTCTTCACTCCTATATTTTTTTTCTCATGTTCTTCTCTCCTCTCCATTTCTTTCTCCTCTTTCTCTCCTCCTATTCTGTTTCTTCTCTCCTTCCTTCTCTCCTCCAAGTGTCCTTCCATTTCTGCGTTAGACATCAAAAGTGTCTGTCTGATTCATTGGAATGACCTTGAGTACGATGTCTGTCTATTTCCACATTAACCATAAACTGAAATAGATATCCTGCTCCTTCCTCCTTCGCTAGAATGCCATTGGCTACACTCAAGGGAATGTGACTTTCCAACCTCATCGGAAAAAAACAAATTGACGTTTATTTCATGTCACAGACTAGTGGCATTTTTTTCCCCGGGGATAATGGGTAAAATAGCTACTTCAAAACAAGGACCACAAATGAAGTACTACAGTAGCCCCTAACAGCCAATGTATTCAGCACCTTGCCTGAGGCTTCTGCTGACCAATCAGTGATTTGTGTTTGCCTGTCAAGCTTGTCCTACCTTTTGGCTCACTTTACCTCACAATCAACGACAATGTCGTCTAATATTATCAGTAGCCTTGAAGCAATCGGAATATAGGTAATTCAACTTATGAATTTGGCCCATATTGTAAAATATGCAGTGTAAAGGAAAATAGTGCAGAAGAGAAAGAGAGAGAGAGAGAGAGAGCTAGAGCTAGAGAGTGAGAGGGAAACCTGTTAGACAAAATTGCGACTCAGGATATTGTTCCGGTTCCAATCTAACAACATCCTTACATGTGAAACAAGCATTGCATGCATCACAAAGTCTGTGTTGGGAGCCTCCCCCAGTTCAAAAAGTAATTGCAGCTTTGTCATCATAAATCCATTATGGGTATGAGAGATGAATGATGATAAATTATAATACCAAATTAGGGAGCCAAAATGGAGGAGGCTTTGCAGTCACCCCCCACTATATGATACAAGCCAATGCATTGGCCTTGGGTCCTAAAACTTAAGTTCCAATTAAGTTTCTAGTTTGGAATACACTTATCGAGAAAGAGAGAGAGGGGGACAGAGAAGGGTAGAAAGAGAAAGTCAGGTCACATTAGAAATGCTCCTCAATTGCTGCGTTTACACAGGCAGCAAAATTCTGCAATTTTTCATTTGCAGAATCACAGCAGATCTTTTTCAGAGCTGATCTCTGACTAATTTGTGAAAAACTATCAGAATTGGGCTGCCTGTCTAAACGCAGCCAATAGGGGATCAAATCAAATGTGATTTATCACATGCTTCGTAAACAAAAGGTGTAGACTAACAGTGAAAGGCTTACTTACGGGACCTTTCCCAATAATGCAGAGAATTTATTTTGTTGTTGAAATCATATAAAAATAAAAAATAATACCACAAGGAATTATTACACAATGAGTAACGATAACTTGGCTACATACTCTCTTTCAGGGTACCAATACCGAGTCGATATGCAGGGGTACAAGGTAATTGAGGTACAGTAGATATGTACATATTGGTAGGGATAAAGTGACTAGGCAACAGGATAGATAATAAACAGTAACAGGATGTGGTGTACAATCTGTCTCCGCCCCAGGAGGCTGTGGTAGTGTAGGATATTGGCTCGGAGCATGAAGGGGAGGATCACTACGGGAGAGAGGGAAGATTGTTTTAGAACTGTCCTGGTAATTAACCACCGTTGTACAGAGTAAACCTCTCTCCTCTCCTCTGCTCAGCTCCTCTGATCATCCCTCCATTCATCCCCTCTGTCTCTCTTTTTCTCTTCTGTTCTCCCTCTTTATCTCCACTCTCTTTCTTTCTCTGGTTCTCTTCTGCTTTCTGTCTTTTTTACTTTTTCACTTTCTCTCTCTTTTCCACTCTCTTTCCTTCTCTTTCCCTCTCGTTTCCACTCTCTTTCCTCTCTTTCCCTCTTGTTTCCACTCTCTTTCCTTCTCTTTCCCTCTCTTTTCCACTCTCTTTCCCAATATTTTCTTCTATTTCCCTCTCTTTTCCACTCTTTCCTTCTCTTTTCCACTCTCTTTCACTCTCTTTTCCACTATTTCCTTATCTTTTCCACTATTTCCTTCTCTTTTCAACTCTCTTTTCCACTCTTTCCCTCCCTTTTCCACTCTCTTTCACTCTCTTTTCCACTATTTCCTTCTCTTTTCCACTCTTTCCTTCTCTTTTCCACTCTTTCCCTCCCTTTTCCACTCTCTTTCCCCCCTCTTTTCCACTCTTTCCCTCTCTTTTCCACTCTCTTTCCCTCCTTTCCACTCTTTCTTTCTCTTTCCCTCTCTTTTCCACTCTCTTTCATTCTCTTTCCCTCTCTTTTCCACTCTTTCCTTCTTTTTTCCACTCTCTTTCCCTCTCTTTTCCACTATTTCCTTCTCTTTTCCACTCTTTCCTTCTCTTTTCCTCTCTCTTTTCCACTCTTTCCCTCCCTTTTCCACTCTATTTCCCTCCCTTTTCCACTCTCTTTCCCCCCTCTTTTCCACTCTTTCCCTCTCTTTTCCACTCTCTTTCCCTCTTTTCCACTCTTTCCCTCTCTTTTCCACTCTTTCCACTCTTCCACTCTTTCCCTCTCTTTTCCTCTTTTCCACTCTCTTTCCTTCTCTTTTCCACTCTCTCTTTCCCTCCCTTTTCTACTCTTTCCCTATTTTTCTCTCCATTACTCTTTTTCTATTTATTTCCTCCCATTCTCTCATTCTGCTCTCCCTCTCATTTTCTAAGTGGGGAAAGGAAAGGAGGCCAAACAAAGGGTATTAATCTATCCTTGTAATTAACGAGGACCTTCAGGTTTTCGCTGGTATATTTGATACGTCTTCAAATTCTATGAAACTCCTGATTTTGCATAAAGGTACCTTGCAGTTAATTACTGCATGTTAATTATTTTAGTTCTAATTCACAATTTTTAGATCAAGGTCAGTGATTGGTATATTGGGGTTACCGGTGACTGAAGTGTCACCACGGTTTTTAATCATGCAGTGATACCTGTTTGATCTACATAATGGTGTGCTGTAGTCAGGGGTGAACTGGGACAAGAATTCATCCCTGTCATTTTATCCACACCAGCCTACATCACTGTTTGTGCTGCTAACTCACAATGAGTGAGGTGACAATGCAGAATGTGCTCTTTCTACTGTACGTTTATTGGCACCCTTTCTGTTTTACCATCCATGATCTTGTCTGTCTAATTGATGACAGTGTCAGAGCAGGTCTCTTTGCTGATGCCATGTCACATTTTTTTTTCATATTACTTTTTTTGTGTGTATGTCAATTATGACCAGCACACCCAACTAAAAAATGGTCCAGCCCATCTGGCATTTGCCAGAATTGCCAGATGGCCAATCCACCCCTGGCTGTGTTGTGTTTATGTGGAGTCTTGATAATATTGATGTTGTATTCAGTTATAGAGTACTGCATGATATCCACATATTTCATGCTTGTCTTCTCTGCCTATAACTTACTCTAACAAGACCCATAAAAATAAGAATCTATTCTGAGTATAGGCTTAGATACTCATGTTTCGGGCCATAGCTGATGGTATGATGCCAGCAAACGTGGGGAAAAACTGGCATCACTGTGATATACTTGATCCAGCGATGTTCCCTCTTTGATGCCATAGCAGTACATGACTGTTGGCACTCAGAACTTCTTAAATGGTATTTATGAAGGAGGGAGGGGGAGAGAGAGAGGGAGTAAGAGAGTCCTGTGGGAAGTAGCGAGGGAGGTTGTAGCTGATAGTTCCTCTACCCCCCCTAGGCTAGCTAGCTAAAGGTCTTCCTTCCATCAGTCAAAGAGAACGCTGACGCATAATCAAGCTCCTCTCATGTCCTTTCATGTACAGTACCTACTGCTGCTGCCTACAGTACAGTTACATCGTTGGCAATATGGCTTTTTACTTCTGTTGTAAACTGTACTGGTCCACATATAACATATTAGATACAGGATGATATTACAGTAGCTCTTAGATTCTGTAAGGGTTTCACTCTGTCTTGATCAGTGTAATGTAATCCTGGTCCTGGGGACCCACAGCATGGGCAGGGTTTTGTTCCAGCCTAGCACTAACACACCTGATTGCACGAATGATCTAATCATCGAACCCTTGTAAAGTTGAATCTGGTGATAGTGCAGGGCTGAAATAATAGTCTGTGTCCCCATGGCCAGAATAGGACAACATTGATCTAGATAGTACACCATGGTATTATAATCATACATGGAAGGACATTCTGTGATTTGTTCAAAACACCAGCACTGTTTTCACCTCCTACTGTGATGTCCGCTTCCAACTCACACCCTCAAACACTTAGAACCCCTGAACGCAGCTCACTCTCCAGATCCCAATCACCTGAATTCTAATCACCTGTTCACACACCTGTATGTCATTAGCACACACTATTTAGTTCAGTTCTTTGCACCCCATCACTGTGAAAATTGTTTGTGTTGTGACACACAGCTTTCTGAGCACGGTTTTCCCCTGTGATGTACTTACTCCCGTGCATGATAGTTTTTGCCTGCTTCACTAGCGATGCCTTTTCCCTGTCTATACTTTAGCCTATCAGATTTCCTATTATCTACCTATTGCCTGATCTCTTGGACTACGTTACTAGCCTTTTCCCTGCCTGTACTGTTGCCCTTTTGGACCCCCTGTGTATGACCTTCTGCCTGCCCCTGGACCCAGCTACCTGC